>NC_090178.1:49622830-49775330 GCF_024679245.1 Pseudorasbora parva
TTATAATGCATCATAAGGGTATTCATAATGCATTATAACACCAGATGATGCCTGTGTTTATAATGCACCATAAGGGTATACATAATGCATTATAACACTAGATGAAGCCTGTGTTTATAATGCATCATAAGGGTATTCATAATGCATTATAACACCAGATGATGCCTGTGTTTATAATGCACCATAAGGGTATTCATAATGCATTATAACACCAGATTATGCCTGTGTTTATAATGCACCATAAGGGTATTCATAATGCATTATAACACTAGATGAAGCCTGTGTTTATAATGCATCATAAGGGTATTCATAATGCATTATAACACCAGATGATGCCTGTGTTTATAATGCACCATAAGGGTATTCATAATGCATTATAACACCAGATTATGCCTGTGTTTATAATGCACCATAAGGGTATTCATAATGCATTATAACACCAGATGGAGCCTGTGTTTATAATGCATCATAAGGGTATTCATAATGCATTATAACACCAGATGATGCCTGTGTTTATAATGCACCATAAGGGTATTCATAATGCATTATAACACAGATGATGTCTGTGTTTATAATGCACCATAAGGGTATTCATAATGCATTATAACACCAGATGATTCCTGTGTTTATAATGCATCATAAGGGTATTCATAATGCATTATAACACTAGATGATGCCTGTGTTTATAATGCACCATAAGGGTATTCATAATGCATTATAACACCAGATGATGCCTGTGTTTATAATGCACCATAAGGGTATTCATAATGCATTATAACACCAGATGGAGCCTGTGTTTATAATGCATCATAAGGGTATTCATAATGCATTATAACACCAGATGATGTCTGTGTTTATAATGCACCATAAGGGTATTCATAATGCATTATAACACCAGATGATGCCTGTGTTTATAATGCATCATAAGGGTATTCATAATGCATTATAACACCAGATGATGCCTGTGTTTATAATGCACCATAAGGGTATTCATAATGCATTATAACACCAGATTATGCCTGTGTTTATAATGCACCATAAGGGTATTCATAATGCATTATAACACCAGATGGAGCCTGTGTTTATAATGCATCATAAGGGTATTCATAATGCATTATAACACCAGATGATCCCTGTGTTTATAATGCATCATAAGGGTATTCATAATGCATTATAACACCAGATGATGCCTGTGTTTATAATGCACCATAAGGGTATTCATAATGCATTTTAACACCAGATGGAGCCTGTGTTTATAATGCATCATAAGGGTATTCATAATGCATTATAACACCAGATGGAGCCTGTGTTTATAATGCATCATAAGGGTATTCATAATGCATTATAACACCAGATGAAGCCTGTGTTTATAATGCATCATAAGGGTATTCATAATGCATTATAACACCAGATGAAGCCTGTGTTTATAATGCATCATAAGGGTATTCATAATGCAGTATAACACCAGATGAAGCCTGTGTTTATAATGCATCATAAGGGTATTCATAATGCATTATAACACCAGATGGAGCCTGTGTTTATAATGCATCATAAGGGTATTCATGAAATCTTGTTTCTTGTTTCCGTCCCAATCAGAAATAAGATTATTTTTCTCACCCCATTGGCAGATCATTTTGCCTGTTTTAAGCAAAAACTCACTTAATTTAGATTTTGATATTTTTCCGCAGAAAACAAGAAAAAATATCTTCTCATTTTACTCATGTAGTAAATGCATCTTGATTTAAATTTAGAAGCAAGACAAAATTACTAAGTAAGAAGAGCATTTTTTGCTGTGTGTACACACCTTCCCATGATGCACTGCAGAATAAAGGCGTGAGCGGGAAAAAAAGAGGGAAGGAGGAAGGTGGATGTGCATGGCTTCCTGATGTGTTTATACTCCTCACACACTTTTCTTCCTGTCTTGGCTGGATTTAGACTTCCTCTTTCACTGGGGCTATTTCAGGCCTGTTGTTTTCCAGCCAACATGTGTTCATAAGACACAGAAACTGATATGAAGATTTGATTGGAGGACTCACACACAGTTTCAGGATGACGCGTCTCACAGTCGAAGTTCACCTGAAAATGACAAGAACAGTTAGAATAGCCGCTCTTACATTGCTTTCACTGCAGTAATGCTTTTCTTACTTAGTATTTTTGTCATGTTTCTACATTGTAAAAAAAATTAAATAAGTCACCTGGTTGCCTTAAAATTCATTGAAATTAAAAATGTTGAGTTAATACAATGAACATTTTTGAGATTCGACAACCTTTATTTAAATATTATAATAAGATGTTGTAAGCATGCTGGGTAATTGTGTGTTTTATTTGTGATGACGCAACCAAATTGTGCTATTTTCATGATTTATCAAGTGTGGTTCAGATACAATAATATTTATTAAACCAATTTCCTTCATTGTATCAACTCAAATCTTTAATTTCAATCAACTCAAATTTTTAAGGTAACCAGGTTACTTACTTTTATAAGTTAAACCAACAATATTTTTTTTAAAGTGTAGTCCAAACATCAAAAAATTATTTAAACAAGAAGTATTTACTAGATAAGCTGAATTATTGTCTTGTTTTGGGGAAAATAACTCAAAATGAAGAGAGTTTTTGCTTAAAATAAGATAAATAATCTGCCAATGGGGTGAGAAAAATAATCTTAATTCAAACAGAAAACAAGATTATCTTTCTTACCCCATTGGCAGATTATTTTGTTATTTAATTTTTTTTGTTATTTTCTCCCAAAACAAGACAAAAACTTGTGCATGTCTAGTCATTTCTTCCTAATGTAAGATTTTTTTAAATATTTGGACTTAAAAGAAGACAAAAAACTAAGTAAGAAGAGCATTTTTTAAAGTGTTGACCATAAAGTCGCTGTGTAAAAGGAAACGCAACTTTTATTTTCTCTTTCGCTCCTTCTGTCTTTTCACCGAGGACATTCCCATACCGTGACACGCCGATGTCTTCCTGTGATCCTCACTCTTCATCCATACTATCTCTCTTCCTGTTTATCTGAGCGAGTCTGAACCAACATTTAGTCACCAGCCGCTGTCTGTCTGCGTAACTCTCAATCCGTTATCAGTCTTTATATCATCACATAAAACACTCAGAGTTGGGCTGGACACTTTAGACACGACTGGAATCTTTACAAAATTTGAGCAAAAATTACACTCACACACACATGCACGCATGCACACATACAAACACGTTTGTTTTTGTGACATATGGGGACATTCTATAGGCGTTATGGTTTTTATACTGTACAAACCATATTTTCTGTCCCCTTACACTGCCCCTAAACCTACCCATCACACACACACACACCCACATACACACACACACACACACACACACACACACACACACACACACACACACACACACACACACACACACACACACACACACACACACACACACACACACACACACACACACAGTGGCCTCCATCATCTGTAAATGAAAGAAGTTTGGAGCCACCAGGACTCTCCATCAATCAGGCCTGTGTGGGAAAGACGGAAGCCACTCCTCAGGAAAAGGCACAGTGCAGCCCGCCTGGAGTTTGCCAAAAGGCACCTGAAGGACTCACAGACCATAAGAAACTAAATCCCTGGTCTGATGAAACAAAGACTGAACTCTTTGGCCTGATAAATGCAAGCGTCATGTCTGGAGGAAACCAGGCACCGCTCATCACCTGACCAATACTATCCCTACAGTGAAGCATGGTGGTGGCAGCATAATGCTGTGGGGATGTATTCCTCAGCAGCAGGAACTGGGAGACTAGTCAGGATCGAAGGAAAGATGAATGCAGCAATGTACAGAGTGTACATCCTTGATGAAAACCTGCTCCACAACGCTCTGGACCTCAGATTGGGGCGAAGGTTCATCTTCCAACAGGTCAATGACCTTAAGCACACAGCCAAGATAACAAAGGAGTGACTACAGGACACCTCTGGGAATGTCCTTGAGTGGCCCAGCCAGAGCCCAGACCTGAACCCGGTTAAACATCTCTGGAGAGATCTGAAAATGGCTGTGCACCGACGCTCCCCATCCAACCTGATGGAGCTAGAGAGACATGAGGCTGTGATTGGTGCCAAAGGAGCTTTAACAAAGTATTGAGCAAAGGCTGTGAGTACTAATGTACACGTGATCCCCCCCCCCCCCCCCATTTTTAATTTTTTAATAAATTTGCAAAGATTTCAAACAAACTTCTTTCACTTTGTCATTATGGGGTATTGTCTGCTGAATTGTGAGGAAAATAATGAATTTAATCCATTTTGGAATAAGGCTTTAACATGACAATGTGTAAAAAGTGAAGCGCTGTGAATACTTTCAGATGCACTGCATCATAATGCTGTTTAAAGAGTTGACGAAGTACGGTACAATTGTCAGTGATGAACCTACTCTTGCAGTAACTGTTCTGTTAATAACCCTCTTCCGATCTGACGGCCCGTGATAGAGCTGTAGTTTTCACCAAAGCCCTGGATCTGTAAAAATGGTGTGTTCTGCGTCTAATCAACAGGAATAACACAGAGAACAGGTAAACATTGCTCATTAAAGTGGTGGTAAACACATTCTCTCGAAGGTCTGATTGTGTTTGTGGGCTGCACTGTAACATGTTCATGCTTCGGTTTTAAAAAATTGCATTATTTGTCATATATTTTCCCTTTATTCTACACCGCTCTGTCCCTCCTTGTAAAAACGGTCTGATGGTTTCCGGGTTCTGTAAAGCCGGTCCCTCAAAAATACGCAATAGGCTCTGATTGGTTAGCTGGCCCAGCTGTGTTCTGATTGGCTAACAGCCGAGTTTCCGAAACCCCTTACCTATACTGGCCGTAAAGACTGCAGATCTACAGTGATCGCTACTGAATGGCACCTTTTGTATTTTTAGAGTGATTACAGCCAAATATCAGTAGCAAGAACTATTAACCCAAAACTAACACTAAACATTGGCTTTACTATAGGAGCCGAATCAAACAGAACCATGTTTAGCACGCCTGTAGACATCGACGAAAAATAAATCATAGTTACAGGTTATGGCCTGTTTTTAAAGTTGGAACTGCTCCATCTTTCAGGACAAGCCGTTGTGGGAATCCTGCGTTGAACTCGTGGATTGTGGAAGCTTTCCTCCGTAAAATGTGCAGCACAGAGAGCGAAATTTGGGTAATAATCATGACGGACGAGTTCAAAATAAATTTTAACCATTGATGCCTAACTCTCGCGTCCCTAAGGCTGAACAAAGTGGACCTGCAATCCGGATGAAAATAGCAGCGTTTGGTCAGCATTGGGGCAACAACACTCCAGCCTACTAACTATACCACAGCAACTCTTCTCCACAGCAGTAAAACATGGCCTCGCCCCCTTATTTAATATTCCCGGAGGAGGGGCTATGTAAATATTGGGGTTAGTGATGTCATCAACCCTGGAGGAATGTCTGTAGTTCTCTACCGGCCGTTTGCTGTAGTCCTTAGAAATTGATTTCTTTAAAAGCAAATATTTTTGCTTTAAACTTTGAGCGCTGTGACTTTGCAGATGTTATTTATGCTCAAACAGACACACTACACACTAGCTAAATTGTGTTTTACCGCCCCATTAACATATATTACGACATTGTAACAATACATAACATGTTGAAAATGAGTGAAGATACACTTTCCGGGGCTTTTAGTCGCATTGCCCCTTTTATACAAAATGGTGGCCTGAGCACTCAAGATGTAACAGTGAAAGACTTTAAACTGTCCATTATAAAATAGGGTAAGATGAAAAGTGTTGAGTAGCGGTCAGTCTGGACAGAGTTTGTGTCGGAGCATTTTCTGCATCGTTTAAAGGGATGCATTCTTTATTCAAGAACATTTGTGGCGAGCCTCAGCCAATGAAAGCTTGGCCCACTAAAGCCACTTCATGTAGCCTGTGGCAGCGCTGAAATCATGTCTTCTTCACCCTTGCTGACTGCCGAGTGTCCCTCTGCACCCAGCCAACGCACACTAATTACTGTGTCTGCAGGATCTTCCGTCGACAAAACAAAAAACCACAACAAACATTTTCCACTGTTTTTACAAAGCTCTGATGTTATTTATAGGGCTGTTTATTAGTCACAGAACGAATGCAGCATGAACTGACAGTGCTCGAGAATGATGTGCATGTGGAAATGATCATCTTAGATTCTTGCTTTTGGTGTCATTGTTAGACTGACAAATCTCCGTCATTCGCTGCTGTGATATTCTCTAGGTTTATTTCCATGTGTGACGGCACTTCATCTGCTTGTTTTAAAGTCTCGAGGGTGCTGAGAGCCCGTCATCAAACACTTTTGTTTCGAAGGGAAAAACTGGAAGGAAGCAGTTTGAGCAGGGAAGAATGGACAATACACACATCGCAACAATAACATGCCCCATTAGTTAACACTAGAGAATGCATTTACTTACAAGGAGCAATACAGTATTAATCTTTGCTAATAATAGTTAATTAAAATACAACTATGATAGCCCAGTAGTACTTTCCTTTTAATATTGTATTAGTAAATGTTGAAATTATCATGAATTAACTAAATAATAAACATCAAAGGGGTGGCTGATTATGATTTGACTTGTTTAACTTTAGTGAGTGTGTAGTGTCGCTGTTTGGGCAGAAACAACATCTGCAAAGTTACCACGCTCAAAGCTCAAAGCAAAGAAAGATATTTTCTCTTACAGAAATCTCTCTTTCAGGACTACAACAAACGGCCGGTAGGAACTACAACGAGTTAGTGACATCACTAACCCTAACATTTGCATAACCCCGCCCCCGGGATCAGGTGGAGTTGCTGTAGTCGAGCACATTTGGGAGTCGCTCGAGCTGTCGTCCGTCTTTCACATTTATTGATACAGTACGAACACAAATGCAATAGCACGTCTTAAACCGAGATGACAACAAGTTATAACCGTAATTAAATTATCCCTGTTCAGACTAGTGTAACGTTATACAGAGAACAACAATGGAGTCCGTTAGCGCATTTAAAGGACGAAGCACGCGATCGTGTCGTTTACTGATGTTTACTCACGCGACGATAGCCGACAGCACAGACATCTGAAGCAGTTTAACTCACCGGCTGCTTCCAAAGCAGGACCGAACCTTTATCGCTGGGACCGCTCCGTCAGAAACACACTTCTTTGGTATGATTTGGTAAAGTCCTGACAGCAGTGGCGTGGAGATCCACTTTGCGACGCGACTGAAGCGATGTTGTGAAGCTTCCCGTCATTTCTGCGTTCAAATCGGTTCAAATGCAGCGCTGCCTTCCCAGAATGCTGTGCTGAAGCGCTGAAGTCGCTCGACGTCACCCAGAGGAATAAAGTGGAGCGCGGCGCGTCAGAAGTGTTCACGGACGACTGGATCTGCAGCTGAGAGTGTGTATGGGCGTGTGTTTCCTCTCTCGCTCTAGTCACGCGCGCGCGCTCACCCTACCGGGAGAAGAGCCCGTACGGCCCATACAAGGACCTTCCGCTCTATTAACGTCAAGCCGACCCATACTCGAAAAAAACTCTCCGAAACTTGTGAGAAACCGGAAGGAGTATTTTTGACACAGAAATACTCCATCAAACGTCCAACATTAGTTTTTGAAACTTTGTCTATGTTTAGGATGGGAATCCACGTCTTTAACAGTGGAAAGCTCAGTATGCATGAAACAGCATTTCACCGCCCCTTTAAACTAAACTATCCCCGTTTTCTGTTCATCAGCAGATATCATAATCGTAATGACATTAATGATTCTGCAGTATTCTGGGTTAAATACTGTGGCCTGTAAATGTTTATATATATTGTATTTTTTCGTCTTGCATGTTGTGTGTGACTTACAATTAAAAATAATGATAATCATTTTGATGAAAATAATTTCCTCAGTTTGTAAAAACAATAGAAAGTACAGTGAAAACGTGTTCACAGAGTCGTTCTTAGTGATGGGCATTTTCAAAAGTCTTGAACACCTTCGAATCATTTTCCTTTGTTTTGAACCAGTGTCAAACTGCCCGAGTCACATGACTCCCGTAAACAAGGCTTTGTTACATCATAACCGTTTCGAAACATTTCAAAATTTCAATGGTTTGCAACTTAGTGGCCATTAATCTTGGTCAACCCGTGAGTCCATATGTTTTTTTTATTTTATTTTTTCCTTTTTTATTCATGGTTCCCCACACATGACGTGGAAAAACATATGTATATTTTACATATTGTCATCAATCAGTTCCCACGCCTTATAATACGTCAGCATATTTTACTTATTAGTTTACTTATTAGCTCAATTCGGCCATAATTTAATAAAATAAGGGATCTCAATAATACGTCATTGGAATGAGTTCCTAACGCTTATGATTTACTAAACCAAGAGAACAAATTCTTAATTCATGGCCACAATATCTATAATTTGTTAATTATAAATTTGTTTAATAAAAAGGAAGAGATAGAGTTAATAGTCTCTTTTATTGGCCCGATTATTTATTTGGGAAGCTGAACAAGGTGATCTTTCCCTCACACACTCACACACACTTCTTTAGTGAAATTGTTGATCTTGGGTCTAAACACACAACGCCAGCACACACAACTGCTCCCATAACCCAGACCAAGCTCGATGAAGTGTTTGTGTGTGTGTGTGTATGTGTGTGTGGACGTGTAATCCCTATGTTATGGAATGCAAAATAATGCAATATCCGAAATCCTTGTCCTTGTGGGGACATTTTTAGGTCCCCATGAGGAAAACATCTTATAAATCACACAGAAGGAGTTTTTTTGAGAAAGTAAAAATGCAGAATGTTTCCTGTGATGGGTGGGTTTAGGGGCTGTGTGTGTGTGTGTGAGTGTGTGAGTGTGTGTGTGTGTGTGTGTGTGTGTGTGTGTGTGTGTGTGTGTGTGTGTGTGTGTGTGTGTGTGTGTGTGTGTGTGTGTGTGATGGGTAGGTTTAGGGACAGGGGCAGTGTAGGGGGATAGAAAATATGGTTTGTACAGTATGAAATCCATTACGTCTATGGAAAGTCCCCATAAAACATGGAAAAACTACATGTGTGTGTGTGTGTTTGTGGGGGGGGGGGTCTATCTCTTTAGCTCCGCCCACTGCACACCTCCACAGACTCGGCTGTTTCCAGAAAGAATCGGTTCAGTGTGTCTGTCTTTTATAAATATGATAAACTAAAGACTCTTGTGAGATATGAAGGATCAACACGACTCTATAGAGACTCAAGATTAACATGAGACTGCCGTGTGTTTGTTATGACACTTTAATGCTATTAGCTAATTTGCAAATTGCATTTAATAGATTACGCTATCAATAAAACATTTGCATTTGGTTTGTAAAAGGGTGTTTTACTGTTCTGTGTGTGGCGTTTCCAGCGCTTTCTCCCATAGTTGCTCCTGCTTCGCTGCACAGACCTCTTTAAAAGTGAAGTGTGTAATTTTGGTGGAATTACACAAATAATGACTGTTTTCAAACAGGTTTTCTATTGGTCTGACAAACAGAGAGTCTAATGACATCATTTGAGTCACTGTATCTCAAATAAACACAGCAATGTTTTTTTAAAGCGAGTCACTGTTTACTGTTTTCAGCCCACTCATCCGTACAGTGGCTTATTGACTCCATAACCTGGGACAGGAGAAAGTATTTTAACATCCAAAAAATGACACACATCAGCTTTTACTGTTCTTCACGCTCATTTAATGAAGGTCTGTTCTCTTCAAGCATGTGTGTGTGTGTATCATGAGTAGTGTGTTTGTCATGCATCCCTCGGACTGGGATAAGAATGGACCCTTTATTTGACATTCTTGGCTGTATTATTCTTGCTCTGACATGTTTCCATATACCCGGAAACATGTCTTACTCATCAGTGCGCACTCATGCCGGACCCTGGGTGGCTCCTTTCCCTCCAAATGCACAAACATGTGACCACAAACACAAGTGTAGACCAAACATCAGATGAGCTGGAAATGGTCAGTGTTTACGCTGTCAGGGAGAGCAATGACGCTTTGGGACTGTTTACTGCTGATGTTGAAAAACATGTAATTAATCAGCCGCATCGCTCCATGCTTGTTATTATTTGTTGAAACGTGCCCAGTGCAACGTTTCGTCCATCTCTCGGAAAGCTGGGCGGAAGTTGCATCGGCTGGATTTATTTGGAGACCGGGAGGTCACAGCCCTTCCAGGCAATCTTGTCAAATTGGAAAGTGTTTTCGTGCTTGTCCCATTCACTTCTCTGGAAGCATTGTACTGTTTATTATTCATGTTTATCTGGTATACACTCACCTAAAGGATTATTAGGAGCACACAATAATAATGTGTTTGACCCCCTTTCGCCTTCAGAACTGCCTTAATTCTCCGTGGCATTGATCAACAAGCTGCTGAAAGCATTCTTCAGAAATGTCGGCCCATATTGATAGGAGAGCATCTTGCAGTTGATGGAGATTTGTGGGATGCACATCCAGGGCACGAAGCTCCCGTTCCACCACATCCCAAAGATGCTCTATTGGGTTGAGATCTGGCGACTGTGGCGGCCATTTTAGTTCAGTCAACTCATTGTCATGTTCCAGAAACCAATTTGAAATGATTGGAGCTTTGTGACATGGTGCATTATCCTGCTGGAAGTAGCCATCAGAGGATGGGGACATGGTGGTCATAAAGGGATGGACATGGTCAGAAACAATGCTCAGGTAGGCCGTGGCATTTAAACGATGCCCAATTGGCACTAAGGGGCCTAAAGTGTGCCAAGAAAACATCCCCACACCATTACACCACCACCACCAGCCTGCACAGTGGGAACAAGGCATGATGGATCCATGTTCTCATTCTGTTTACGCCAAATTGTGACTCTACCATCTGAATGTCTCAACAGAAATCGAGACTCATCAGACCAGGCAACATTTCTCCAGTCTTCAACTGTCCAATTTTGGTGAGCTTGTGCAAATTGTCGCCTCTCTTTCCTATTTGTAGTGGAGATGAGTGGTACCCGGTGGGGTCTTCTGCTGGTGTAGCCCATCCGCCTCAAGGTTGTGTGTGTGTTGTGGCTTCACAAATGCTTTGCTGCATACCTCGGTTGTAACGAGTGGTTATTTCAGTCAAAGTTGCTCTTCTATCAGCTTGAATCAGTCGGCCCATTCTCCTCTGACCTCGAGCATCAACAAGGCATTTTCTCCCACAGGACTGCTGCATACTGGATGCTCTTCCCTTTTCACACCATTCTTTGTAAACCCTAGAAATGGTTGTGTGTGAAAATCCCAGTAACTGAGCAGATTGTGAAATACTCAGACCGGCCCGTCTGGCACCAACAACCAGAAAAAAGTTCAAAAAGTTCAAAGTGTAATGTCCACTGGGTGGCGCTAAAAGCTCAGTTTTTTTCCAGAACAGATGTGCGTGAATCTGGCATGTTTTGTTACATTGTTTTTTTAATGTACATCCAAGCTAAACCTGCAACAGCAAATGTGACAAAAATAAGATTGTCATGTAATTTTAACTTGTGTTTTGAACTCGTCTTTTATCATGAGTCGTTTTTAATGGGATTCATACCTGAGCTTTCAGCATTGCAATGACAATGTCAGAATAAATATGTCACAAAAGCTGAACATATGTAGCTGGTTAAGTGATGCAAACTCCAAAATGTGTTAGATTATTTTAAAAACTATAAAAATACTGCTGTTTCACTGCCTATTGTTGCATTTCTGCTGGAAACTCCAGTGATATGACCCTATTGGTACATATTTTGCGTTTTGCCAATAAGACCAAGGCAAACATCACCATTACTATTGCTCATACTGTGGGTCGGTGATTTACCCAAATTCCCAAGTGAACATTCATGCATACACTTTGTGCTACGAAAATGCATGATGCATCAAATATCGCTGCTTGCTGAGAAAGCTGTGCGATTGTTTATTTATGTTTTTCAACTGGCAGACCATCAACTGACGTCTCATAGACTTGCATTGGCTGTTTTACAGGCCACGTAACCTCTATGAGTAGCCTGACGTGGTCATCCTCAGCTCTAGTCAGAATATGAGTCTGTGATTATGGGGCGTCTTTCAACCCAACCAGGAAAGACATCAATTTGATAGACCTACAGCCAATCAGAGCAGCGAAGGGTGGCTTTTGTCAGTCCTAAGGTTCTGGCGCTCTAAGGCCGCATTAAAACTGCAGGTCTTAATGTACAATTCCAATTGGGTGACTATATACGTTTTTTTTGACGACCCACTTACTTCCAAAGACGTTCTGGCCCAGAACAGGAAGTAACACGGCACGATATTCAATGGATGCAGATGAAATTATTATTCATGTTTTGCTTCCCGTACTATCTTCAAAGTACAGCTAAATATTGCTCTCGTAAGAAGAAAAAAGAGGAGAGCCTTTGATCGCAGTTCTTGACTTCGTTTGACTCCGTCCCTTTCTTTTTAATGAATAACTCATTTGTGATGTATATTGCAATACATTACCAATTGAGCTATGCTAAACCTGAAATATTTAGCAGATAAAAGGGAAAAATGCTTTAAAATGAAAGTGTCCTGTTGTCAATAGGAGCAGAACTTTAGTAAACGCTCCTATTGATCGTATTTCATGAGTTTAAATATTGTCGATAGGAGCACAACTTTAGTAAACGCTCCTATGGGTCGTATTTCATGAGTTAAAATATTGTCAATAGGAGCACAACTTTAGTAAACGCTCTTATGGGTCGTATTTCATGAGTTAAAATATTGTCAATAGGGGCACAACTTTAGTAAACGCTCCTGTGGGTCGTATTTCATGAGTTAAAATATTGTCGATAGGGGCACAACTTTAGTAAACGCTCCTGTGGGTCGTATTTCATGAGTTAAAATATTGTCGATAGGGGCACAACTTTAGTAAACGCTCCTGTGGGTCGTATTTCATGAGTTAAAATATTGTCAATAGGAGCACAACTTTAGTAAACGCTCCTGTGGGTCGTATTTCATGAGTTAAAATATTGTCGATAGGGGCACAACTTTAGTAAACGCTCCTCTGGGTCGTATTTCATGAGTTAAAATATTGTCGATAGGAGCACAACTTTAGTAAACGCTCTTATGGGTCGTATTTCATGAGTTAAAATATTGTCAAAAGGAGCACAACTTTAGTAAACGCTCCTGTGGGTCGTATTTCATGAGTTAAAATATTGTCGATAGGGGCACAACTTTAGTAAACGCTCCTGTGGGTCGTATTTCATGAGTTAAAATATTGTCAATAGGAGCACAACTTTAGTAAACGCTCCTGTGGGTCGTATTTCATGAGTTAAAATATTGTCAATAGGAGCACAACTTTAGTAAATGCTCTTATGGGTCGTATTTCATGAGTTTAAATATTGTCAATAGGAGCACAACTTTAGTAAATGCTCTTATGGGTCGTATTTCATGAGTTAAAATATTGTCAATAGGAGCACAACTTTAGTAAACGCTCCTGTGGGTCGTATTTCATGAGTTAAAATATTGTCAATAGGAGCACAACTTTAGTAAACGCTCCTGTGGGTCGTATTTCATGAGTTAAAATATTGTCAATAGGAGCACAACTTTAGTAAACGCTCCTATGGGTCGTATTTCATGTGTTAAAATATTGTCAATAGGAGCACAACTTTAGTAAACACTCCTATGGGTCGTATTTCATGAGTTAAAATATTGTCGATAGGGGCACAACTTTAGTAAACGCTCCTCTGGGTCGTATTTCATGAGTCAAAATATTGTAAATAGGAGCACAACTTTAGTAAACACTCCTATGGGTCGTATTTCATGAGTTAAAATATTGTCGATAAGGGCACAACTTTAGTAAACGCTCCTATGGGTCGTATTTCATGAGTTAAAATATTGTCAATAGGAGCACAACTTTAGTAAACGCTCCTGTGGGTCGTATTTCATGAGTTAAAATATTGTCAATAGGAGCACAACTTTAGTAAACGCTCCTCTGGGTCGTATTTCATGAGTTAAAATATTGTCAATAGGAGCACAACTTTAGTAAACGCTCCTGTGGGTCGTATTTCATGAGTTAAAATATTGTCAATAGGGGCACAACTTTAGTAAACGCTCCTCTGGGTCGTATTTCATGAGTTAAAATATTGTCAATAGGAGCACAACTTTAGTAAACGCTCCTGTGGGTCGTATTTCATGAGTTAAAATATTGTCAATAGGAGCACAACTTTAGTAAACGCTCCTGTGGGTCGTATTTCATGAGTTAAAATATTGTCGATAGGGGCACAACTTTAGTAAACGCTCTTATGGGTCGTATTTCATGAGTTAAAATATTGTCGATAGGGGCACAACTTTAGTAAACGCTCCTCTGGGTCGTATTTCATGAGTTAAAATATTGTCGATAGGGGCACAACTTTAGTAAACGCTCCTCTGGGTCGTATTTCATGAGTTAAAATATTGTCGATAGGGGCACAACTTTAGTAAACGCTCCTGTGGGTCGTATTTCATGAGTTAAAATATTGTCGATAGGGGCACAACTTTAGTAAACGCTCCTCTGGGTCGTATTTCATGAGTTAAAATATTGTCAATAGGAGCACAACTTTAGTAAACGCTCCTCTGGGTCGTATTTCATGAGTTAAAATATTGTCGATAAGGGCACAACTTTAGTAAACGCTCCTATGGGTCGTATTTCATGAGTTAAAATATTGTCAATAGGAGCACAACTTTAGTAAACGCTCTTATGGGTCGTATTTCAAGAGTTAAAATATTGTCAATAGGAGCACAACTTTAGTAAATGCTCTTATGGGTCGTATTTCATGAGTTTAAATATTGTCAATAGGAGCACAACTTTAGTAAATGCTCTTATGGGTCGTATTTCATGAGTTAAAATATTGTCAATAGGAGCACAACTTTAGTAAACGCTCCTGTGGGTCGTATTTCATGAGTTAAAATATTGTCGATAGGAGCACAACTTTAGTAAACGATCCTCTGGGTCGTATTTCATGAGTCAAAATATTGTCGATAGGGGCACAACTTTAGTAAACACTCCTATGGGTCGTATTTCATGAGTTAAAATATTGTCGATAGGAGCACAACATTAGTAAACGCTCCTGTGGGTCGTATTTCATGAGTTAAAATATTGTCAATAGGAGCACAACTTTAGTAAACGCTCCTGTGGGTCGTATTTCATGAGTTAAAATATTGTCAATAGGAGCACAACTTTAGTAAACGCTCCTATGGGTCGTATTTCATGTGTTAAAATATTGTCAATAGGAGCACAACTTTAGTAAACACTCCTATGGGTCGTATTTCATGAGTTAAAATATTGTCGATAGGGGCACAACTTTAGTAAACGCTCCTCTGGGTCGTATTTCATGAGTCAAAATATTGTAAATAGGAGCACAACTTTAGTAAACACTCCTATGGGTCGTATTTCATGAGTTAAAATATTGTCGATAAGGGCACAACTTTAGTAAACGCTCCTATGGGTCGTATTTCATGAGTTAAAATATTGTCAATAGGAGCACAACTTTAGTAAACGCTCCTGTGGGTCGTATTTCATGAGTTAAAATATTGTCAATAGGAGCACAACTTTAGTAAACGCTCCTCTGGGTCGTATTTCATGAGTTAAAATATTGTCAATAGGAGCACAACTTTAGTAAACGCTCCTGTGGGTCGTATTTCATGAGTTAAAATATTGTCAATAGGGGCACAACTTTAGTAAACGCTCCTCTGGGTCGTATTTCATGAGTTAAAATATTGTCAATAGGAGCACAACTTTAGTAAACGCTCCTGTGGGTCGTATTTCATGAGTTAAAATATTGTCAATAGGAGCACAACTTTAGTAAACGCTCCTGTGGGTCGTATTTCATGAGTTAAAATATTGTCGATAGGGGCACAACTTTAGTAAACGCTCTTATGGGTCGTATTTCATGAGTTAAAATATTGTCGATAGGGGCACAACTTTAGTAAACGCTCCTCTGGGTCGTATTTCATGAGTTAAAATATTGTCGATAGGGGCACAACTTTAGTAAACGCTCCTCTGGGTCGTATTTCATGAGTTAAAATATTGTCGATAGGGGCACAACTTTAGTAAACGCTCCTGTGGGTCGTATTTCATGAGTTAAAATATTGTCGATAGGGGCACAACTTTAGTAAACGCTCCTCTGGGTCGTATTTCATGAGTTAAAATATTGTCAATAGGAGCACAACTTTAGTAAACGCTCCTCTGGGTCGTATTTCATGAGTTAAAATATTGTCGATAAGGGCACAACTTTAGTAAACGCTCCTATGGGTCGTATTTCATGAGTTAAAATATTGTCAATAGGAGCACAACTTTAGTAAACGCTCCTGTGGGTCGTATTTCATGAGTTAAAATATTGTCAATAGGAGCACAACTTTAGTAAACGCTCCTGTGGGTCGTATTTCATGAGTTAAAATATTGTCAATAGGAGCACAACTTTAGTAAACGCTCCTGTGGGTCGTATTTCATGAGTTAAAATATTGTCGATAGGGGCACAACTTTAGTAAACGCTCTTATGGGTCGTATTTCAAGAGTTAAAATATTGTCGATAGGAGCACAACTTTAGTAAACGCTCCTATGGGTCGTATTTCATGAGATAAAATATTGTCGATAGGAGCACAACTTTAGTAAACGCTCCTATGGGTCGTATTTCATGAGTTAAAATATTGTCAATAGGAGCACAACTTTAGTAAACGCTCCTGTGGGTCGTATTTCATGAGTTAAAATATTGTCGATAGGGGCACAACTTTAGTAAACGCTCCTCTGGGTCGTATTTCATGAGTTAAAATATAGTCAATAGGAGCACAACTTTAGTAAACGCTCCTGTGGGTCGTATTTCATGAGTTAAAATATTGTCGATAGGGGCACAACTTTAGTAAACGCTCTTATGGGTCGTATTTCATGAGTCAAAATATTGTCGATAGGGGCACAACTTTAGTAAACGCTCTTATGGGTCGTATTTCATGAGTTAAAATATTGTCAATAGGAGCACAACTTTAGTAAACGCTCCTGTGGGTCGTATTTCATGAGTTAAAATATTGTCGATAGGGGCACAACTTTAGTAAACGCTCTTATGGGTCGTATTTCATGAGTTAAAATATTGTCAATAGGAGCACAACTTTAGTAAACGCTCTTATGGGTCGTATTTCATGAGTTAAAATATTGTCAATAGGAGCACAACTTTAGTAAACGCTCCTGTGGGTCGTATTTCATGAGTTAAAATATTGTCGATAGGGGCACAACTTTAGTAAACGCTCTTATGGGTCGTATTTCATGAGTTAAAATATTGTCAATAGGAGCACAACTTTAGTAAACGCTCCTGTGGATCGTATTTCATGAGTCAAAATATTGTCGATAGGGGCACAACTTTAGTAAACGCTCTTATGGGTCGTATTTCATGAGTTAAAATATTGTCAATAGGAGCACAACTTTAGTAAACGCTCCTGTGGGTCGTATTTCATGAGTTAAAATATTGTCAATAGGAGCACAACTTTAGTAAACGCTCCTGTGGGTCGTATTTCATGAGTTAAAATATTGTCAATAGGAGCACAACTTTAGTAAATGCTCTTATGGGTCGTATTTCATGAGTTTAAATATTGTCAATAGGAGCACAACTTTAGTAAATGCTCTTATGGGTCGTATTTCATGAGTTAAAATATTGTCAATAGGAGCACAACTTTAGTAAACGCTCCTGTGGGTCGTATTTCATGAGTTAAAATATTGTCGATAGGAGCACAACTTTAGTAAACGATCCTCTGGGTCGTATTTCATGAGTCAAAATATTGTCGATAGGGGCACAACTTTAGTAAACACTCCTATGGGTCGTATTTCATGAGTTAAAATATTGTCGATAGGAGCACAACATTAGTAAACGCTCCTGTGGGTCGTATTTCATGAGTTAAAATATTGTCAATAGGAGCACAACTTTAGTAAACGCTCCTGTGGGTCGTATTTCATGAGTTAAAATATTGTCAATAGGAGCACAACTTTAGTAAACGCTCCTGTGGGTCGTATTTCATGAGTTAAAATATTGTCAATAGGAGCACAACTTTAGTAAACGCTCCTGTGGGTCGTATTTCATGAGTTAAAATATTGTCAATAGGAGCACAACTTTAGTAAACGCTCCTGTGGGTCGTATTTCATGAGTTAAAATATTGTCGATAGGGGCACAACTTTAGTAAACGCTCCTCTGGGTCGTATTTCATGAGTTAAAATATTGTTAATAGGAGCACAACTTTAGTAAACGCTCCTGTGGGTCGTATTTCATGAGTTAAAATATTGTCAATAGGAGCACAACTTTAGTAAACGCTCCTGTGGGTCGTATTTCATGAGTTAAAATATTGTCGATAGGGGCACAACTTTAGTAAACGCTCTTATGGGTCGTATTTCATGAGTTAAAATATTGTCGATAGGGGCACAACTTTAGTAAACGCTCCTCTGGGTCGTATTTCATGAGTTAAAATATTGTCGATAGGGGCACAACTTTAGTAAACGCTCCTCTGGGTCGTATTTCATGAGTTAAAATATTGTCGATAGGGGCACAACTTTAGTAAACACTCCTATGGGTCGTATTTCATGAGTTTAAATATTGTCAATAGGAGCACAACTTTAGTAAATGCTCCTGTGGGTCGTATTTCATGAGTTTAAATATTGTCGATAGGGGCACAACTTTAGTAAACGCTCTTATGGGTCGTATTTCATGAGTTTAAATATTGTCAATAGGAGCACAACTTTAGTAAATGCTCTTATGGGTCGTATTTCATGAGTTAAAATATTGTCAATAGGAGCACAACTTTAGTAAACGCTCCTGTGGGTCGTATTTCATGAGTTAAAATATTGTCGATAGGAGCACAACTTTAGTAAACGATCCTGTGGGTCGTATTTCATGAGTTAAAATATTGTCAATAGGAGCACAACTTTAGTAAACGCTCCTGTGGGTCGTATTTCATGAGTTAAAATATTGTCAATAGGAGCACAACTTTAGTAAACGCTCCTGTGGGTCGTATTTCATGAGTTAAAATATTGTCAATAGGAGCACAACTTTAGTAAACGCTCCTGTGGGTCGTATTTCATGAGTTAAAATATTGTCGATAGGGGCACAACTTTAGTAAATGCTCTTATGGGTCGTATTTCATGAGTTAAAATATTGTCAATAGGAGCACAACTTTAGTAAACGCTCCTGTGGGTCGTATTTCATGAGTTAAAATATTGTCGATAGGGGCACAACTTTAGTAAACGCTCCTCTGGGTCGTATTTCATGAGTTAAAATATTGTCAATAGGAGCACAACTTTAGTAAACGCTCCTGTGGGTCGTATTTCATGAGTTAAAATATTGTCGATAGGAGCACAACTTTAGTAAATGCTCTTATGGGTCGTATTTCATGAGTTTAAATATTGTCAATAGGAGCACAACTTTAGTAAATGCTCTTATGGGTCGTATTTCATGAGTTAAAATATTGTCAATAGGAGCACAACTTTAGTAAACGCTCTTATGGGTCGTATTTCATGAGTTAAAATATTGTCAATAGGAGCACAACTTTAGTAAATGCTCTTATGGGTCGTATTTCATGAGTTTAAATATTGTCAATAGGAGCACAACTTTAGTAAACGCTCTTATGGGTCGTATTTCATGAGTTTAAATATTGTCAATAGGGGCACAACTTTAGTAAACGCTCTTATGGGTCGTATTTCATGAGTTAAAATATTGTCAATAGGAGCACAACTTTAGTAAATGCTCTTATGGGTCGTATTTCATGAGTTTAAATATTGTCAATAGGAGCACAACTTTAGTAAATGCTCTTATGGGTCGTATTTCATGAGTTAAAATATTGTCAATAGGAGCACAACTTTAGTAAACGCTCCTGTGGGTCGTATTTCATGAGTTAAAATATTGTCGATAGGAGCACAACTTTAGTAAACGATCCTCTGGGTCGTATTTCATGAGTCAAAATATTGTCGATAGGGGCACAACTTTAGTAAACACTCCTATGGGTCGTATTTCATGAGTTAAAATATTGTCGATAGGAGCACAACATTAGTAAACGCTCCTGTGGGTCGTATTTCATGAGTTAAAATATTGTCGATAGGGACACAACTTTAGTAAACGCTCCTGTGGGTCGTATTTCATGAGTTAAAATATTGTCAATAGGAGCACAACTTTAGTAAACGCTCTTATGGGTCGTATTTCATGAGTTTAAATATTGTCAATAGGAGCACAACTTTAGTAAACGCTCCTGTGGGTCGTATTTCATGAGTTAAAATATTGTCGATAGGGGCACAACTTTAGTAAACGCTCTTATGGGTCGTATTTCATGAGTTTAAATATTGTCAATAGGAGCACAACTTTAGTAAATGCTCTTATGGGTCGTATTTCATGAGTTAAAATATTGTCAATAGGAGCACAACTTTAGTAAACGCTCCTGTGGGTCGTATTTCATGAGTTAAAATATTGTCGATAGGAGCACAACTTTAGTAAACGATCATATGGGTCGTATTTCATGAGTTAAAATATTGTCAATAGGGGCACAACTTTAGTAAACGCTCCTCTGGGTCGTATTTCATGAGTTAAAATATTGTCAATAGGAGCACAACTTTAGTAAACGCTCCTGTGGGTCGTATTTCATGAGTTAAAATATTGTCGATAGGGGCACAACTTTAGTAAACGCTCCTATGTGTCGTATTTCATGAGTTAAAATATTGTCGATAGGGAGCACAACTTTAGTAAACGCTCTTATGGGTCGTATTTCATGAGTTAAAATATTGTCGATAGGAGCACAACTTTAGTAAACGCTCCTGTGGGTCGTATTTCATGAGTTAAAATATTGTCAATAGGAGCACAACTTTAGTAAACGCTCCTATGGGTCGTATTTCATGAGTTAAAATATTGTCAATAGGAGCACAACTTTAGTAAACGCTCCTGTGGGTCGTATTTCATGAGTTAAAATATTGTCAATAGGAGCACAACTTTAGTAAACGCTCCTGTGGGTCGTATTTCATGAGTTAAAATATTGTCAATAGGAGCACAACTTTAGTAAACGCTCCTGTGGGTCGTATTTCATGAGTTAAAATATTGTCAATAGGAGCACAACTTTAGTAAACGCTCCTGTGGGTCGTATTTCATGAGTTAAAATATTGTCGATAGGGGCACAACTTTAGTAAACGCTCCTATGGGTCGTATTTCATGAGTTAAAATATTGTCGATAGGGGCACAACTTTAGTAAACGCTCCTATGGGTCGTATTTCATGAGTTAAAATATTGTCGATAGGAGCACAACTTTAGTAAACGCTCCTCTGGGTCGTATTTCATGAGTTAAAATATTGTCAATAGGAGCACAACTTTAGTAAACGCTCTTATGGGTCGTATTTCATGAGTTAAAATATTGTCAATAGGAGCACAACTTTAGTAAATGCTCTTATGGGTCGTATTTCATGAGTTAAAATATTGTCAATAGGAGCACAACTTTAGTAAACGCTCCTGTGGGTCGTATTTCATGAGTTAAAATATTGTCAATAGGAGCACAACTTTAGTAAATGCTCTTATGGGTCGTATTTCATGAGTTTAAATATTGTCAATAGGAGCACAACTTTAGTAAATGCTCTTATGGGTCGTATTTCATGAGTTAAAATATTGTCAATAGGAGCACAACTTTAGTAAACGCTCCTGTGGGTCGTATTTCATGAGTTAAAATATTGTCGATAGGAGCACAACTTTAGTAAACGATCCTCTGGGTCGTATTTCATGAGTTAAAATATTGTCGATAGGGGCACAACTTTAGTAAACGCTCCTGTGGGTCGTATTTCATGAGTCAAAATATTGTCGATAGGAGCACAACTTTAGTAAACGCTCCTCTGGGTCGTATTTCATGAGTTAAAATATTGTCGATAGGGGCACAACTTTAGTAAACGCTCCTCTGGGTCGTATTTCATGAGTTAAAATATTGTCGATAGGGGCACAACTTTAGTAAACTCTCCTGTGGGTCGTATTTCATGAGTTAAAATATTGTCGATAGGAGCACAACTTTAGTAAACGCTCCTCTGGGTCGTATTTCATGAGTTAAAATATTGTCGATAGGGGCACAACTTTAGTAAACACTCCTATGGGTCGTATTTCATGAGTTAAAATATTGTCGATAGGAGCACAACATTAGTAAACGCTCCTGTGGGTCGTATTTCATGAGTTAAAATATTGTCGATAAGGGCACAACTTTAGTAAACGCTCCTCTGGGTCGTATTTCATGAGTTAAAATATTGTCAATAGGAGCACAACTTTAGTAAACGCTCCTATGGGTCGTATTTCATGTGTTAAAATATTGTCAATAGGAGCACAACTTTAGTAAACACTCCTATGGGTCGTATTTCATGAGTTAAAATATTGTCGATAGGGGCACAACTTTAGTAAACGCTCCTATGTGTCGTATTTCATGAGTCAAAATATTGTCAATAGGAGCACAACTTTAGTAAACACTCCTATGGGTCGTATTTCATGAGTTAAAATATTGTCGATAGGGGCACAACTTTAGTAAACGCTCCTCTGGGTCGTATTTCATGAGTCAAAATATTGTCAATAGGAGCACAACTTTAGTAAACACTCCTATGGGTCGTATTTCATGAGTTAAAATATTGTCGATAAGGGCACAACTTTAGTAAACGCTCCTATGTGTCGTATTTCATGAGTTAAAATATTGTCAATAGGAGCACAACTTTAGTAAACGCTCCTATGGGTCGTATTTCATGAGTTAAAATATTGTCGATAGGGAGCACAACTTTAGTAAACGCTCTTATGGGTCGTATTTCATGAGTTAAAATATTGTCGATAGGAGCACAACTTTAGTAAACGCTCCTATGGTTCGTATTTCATGAGTTAAAATATTGTCGATAGGGGCACAACTTTAGTAAACGCTCCTATGGGTCGTATTTCATGAGTTAAAATATTGTCGATAGGGAGCACAACTTTAGTAAACGCTCTTATGGGTCGTATTTCATGAGTTAAAATATTGTCGATAGGAGCACAACTTTAGTAAACGCTCCTATGTGTCGTATTTCATGAGTTAAAATATTGTCGATAGGGGCACAACTTTAGTAAACGCTCCTCTGGGTCGTATTTCATGAGTTAAAATATTGTCGATAGGAGCACAACTTTAGTAAACGCTCCTGTGGGTCGTATTTCATGAGTTAAAATATTGTCGATAGGAGCACAACTTTAGTAAACGCTCCTGTGGGTCGTATTTCATGAGTTAAAATATTGTCGATAGGGGCACAACTTTAGTAAACGCTCCTATGTGTCGTATTTCATGAGTTAAAATATTGTCGATAGGGAGCACAACTTTAGTAAACGCTCTTATGGGTCGTATTTCATGAGTTAAAATATTGTCGATAGGAGCGCAACTTTAGTAAACGCTCCTATGGGTCGTATTTCATGAGTTAAAATATTGTCAATAGGAGCACAACTTTAGTAAACGCTCCTGTGGGTCGTATTTCATGAGTTAAAATATTGTCAATAGGAGCACAACTTTAGTAAACGCTCCTCTGGGTCGTATTTCATGAGTTAAAATATTGTCGATAGGGGCACAACTTTAGTAAACGCTCCTCTGGGTCGTATTTCATGAGTCAAAATATTGTCAATAGGAGCACAACTTTAGTAAACACTCCTATGGGTCGTATTTCATGAGTTAAAATATTGTCGATAAGGGCACAACTTTAGTAAACGCTCCTATGTGTCGTATTTCATGAGTTAAAATATTGTCAATAGGAGCACAACTTTAGTAAACGCTCCTATGGGTCGTATTTCATGAGTTAAAATATTGTCGATAGGGAGCACAACTTTAGTAAACGCTCCTGTGGGTCGTATTTCATGAGTTAAAATATTGTCGATAGGGGCACAACTTTAGTAAACGCTCTTATGGGTCGTATTTCATGAGTTAAAATATTGTCGATAGGAGCACAACTTTAGTAAACGCTCCTATAGGTCGTATTTCATGAGTTAAAATATTGTCGATAGGGGCACAACTTTAGTAAACGCTCCTATGGGTCGTATTTCATGAGTTAAAATATTGTCAATAGGAGCACAACTTTAGTAAACACTCCTATGGGTCGTATTTCATGAGTTAAAATATTGTCAATAGGAGCACAACTTTAGTAAACGCTCCTGTGGGTCGTATTTCATGAGTTAAAATATTGTCGATAGGAGCACAACTTTAGTAAACGATCATATGGGTCGTATTTCATGAGTTAAAATATTGTCGATAGGAGCACAACTTTAGTAAACGCTCTTATGGGTCGTATTTCATGAGTTTAAATATTGTCAATAGGAGCACAACTTTAGTAAACGCTCCTATGTGTCGTATTTCATGAGTTAAAATATTGTCGATAGGGGCACAACTTTAGTAAACGCTCCTATGTGTCGTATTTCATGAGTTAAAATATTGTCGATAGGAGCACAACTTTAGTAAACGCTCCTGTGGGTCGTATTTCATGAGTTAAAATATTGTCGATAGGGGCACAACTTTAGTAAACGCTCCTATGTGTCGTATTTCATGAGTTAAAATATTGTCGATAGGGGCACAACTTTAGTAAACGCTCCTATGTGTCGTATTTCATGAGTTAAAATATTGTCGATAGGAGCACAACTTTAGTAAACGCTCCTATGGGTCGTATTTCATGAGTTAAAATATTGTCAATAGGAGCACAACTTTAGTAAACGCTCCTGTGGGTCGTATTTCATGAGTTAAAATATTGTCAATAGGAGCACAACTTTAGTAAACACTCCTATGGGTCGTATTTCATGAGTTAAAATATTGTCAATAGGAGCACAACTTTAGTAAACGCTCTTATGGGTCGTATTTCATGAGTTAAAATATTGTCAATAGGAGCACAACTTTAGTAAACACTCCTATGGGTCGTATTTCATGAGTTTAAATATTGTCGATAGGAGCACAACTTTAGTAAACGCTCCTATGGGTCGTATTTCATGAGTTAAAATATTGTCAATAGGAGCACAACTTTAGTAAACGCTCCTGTGGGTCGTATTTCATGAGTTAAAATATTGTCAATAGGAGCACAACTTTAGTAAACGCTCCTATGGGTCGTATTTCATGAGTTAAAATATTGTCAATAGGAGCACAACTTTAGTAAACGCTCCTGTGGGTCGTATTTCATGAGTTAAAATATTGTCAATAGGAGCACAACTTTAGTAAACGCTCCTATGGGTCGTATTTCATGAGTTAAAATATTGTCGATAGGGAGCACAACTTTAGTAAACGCTCTTATGGGTCGTATTTCATGAGTTAAAATATTGTCGATAGGAGCACAACTTTAGTAAACGCTCCTATGGGTCGTATTTCATGAGTTAAAATATTGTCGATAGGGGCACAACTTTAGTAAACGCTCCTATGGGTCGTATTTCATGAGTTAAAATATTGTCGATAGGAGCACAACTTTAGTAAATGCTCTTATGGGTCGTATTTCATGAGTTAAAATATTGTCAATAGGAGCACAACTTTAGTAAACGCTCCTGTGGGTCGTATTTCATGAGTTAAAATATTGTCAATAGGAGCACAACTTTAGTAAACGCTCCTCTGGGTCGTATTTCATGAGTTAAAATAATGTCGATAGGGGCACAACTTTAGTAAACGCTCTTATGGGTCGTATTTCATGAGTTAAAATATTGTCAATAGGGGCACAACTTTAGTAAACGCTCCTCTGGGTCGTATTTCATGAGTCAAAATATTGTCAAAAGGAGCACAACTTTAGTAAACGCTCCTCTGGGTCGTATTTCATGAGTTAAAATATTGTCGATAGGGGCACAACTTTAGTAAACGCTCTTATGGGTCGTATTTCATGAGTTTAAATATTGTCAATAGGAGCACAACTTTAGTAAATGCTCTTATGGGTCGTATTTCATGAGTTAAAATATTGTCAATAGGAGCACAACTTTAGTAAACGCTCCTGTGGGTCGTATTTCATGAGTTAAAATATTGTCGATAGGAGCACAACTTTAGTAAATGCTCTTATGGGTCGTATTTCATGAGTTAAAATATTGTCAATAGGAGCACAACTTTAGTAAACGCTCCTGTGGGTCGTATTTCATGAGTTAAAATATTGTCGATAGGAGCACAACTTTAGTAAACGATCATATGGGTCGTATTTCATGAGTTAAAATATTGTCGATAGGAGCACAACTTTAGTAAACGCTCTTATGGGTCGTATTTCATGAGTTTAAATATTGTCAATAGGAGCACAACTTTAGTAAACGCTCCTGTGGGTCGTATTTCATGAGTTAAAATATTGTCGATAGGGGCACAACTTTAGTAAACGCTCTTATGGGTCGTATTTCATGAGTTTAAATATTGTCAATAGGAGCACAACTTTAGTAAATGCTCTTATGGGTCGTATTTCATGAGTTAAAATATTGTCAATAGGAGCACAACTTTAGTAAACGCTCTTATGGGTCGTATTTCATGAGTTAAAATATTGTCGATAGGAGCACAACTTTAGTAAACGCTCCTATGTGTCGTATTTCATGAGTTAAAATATTGTCGATAGGGGCACAACTTTAGTAAACGCTCCTCTGGGTCGTATTTCATGAGTTAAAATATTGTTGATAGGAGCACAACTTTAGTAAACGCTCCTGTGGGTCGTATTTCATGAGTTAAAATATTGTCGATAGGAGCACAACTTTAGTAAACGCTCCTGTGGGTCGTATTTCATGAGTTAAAATATTGTCGATAGGGGCACAACTTTAGTAAACGCTCCTATGTGTCGTATTTCATGAGTTAAAATATTGTCGATAGGGGCACAACTTTAGTAAACGCTCCTATGTGTCGTATTTCATGAGTTAAAATATTGTCGATAGGAGCACAACTTTAGTAAACGCTCCTGTGGGTCGTATTTCATGAGTTAAAATATTGTCGATAGGGGCACAACTTTAGTAAACGCTCCTATGTGTCGTATTTCATGAGTTAAAATATTGTCGATAGGGGCACAACTTTAGTAAACGCTCCTATGTGTCGTATTTCATGAGTTAAAATATTGTCGATAGGAGCACAACTTTAGTAAACGCTCCTATGGGTCGTATTTCATGAGTTAAAATATTGTCAATAGGAGCACAACTTTAGTAAACGCTCCTGTGGGTCGTATTTCATGAGTTAAAATATTGTCAATAGGAGCACAACTTTAGTAAACACTCCTATGGGTCGTATTTCATGAGTTAAAATATTGTCAATAGGAGCACAACTTTAGTAAACGCTCTTATGGGTCGTATTTCATGAGTTAAAATATTGTCAATAGGAGCACAACTTTAGTAAACACTCCTATGGGTCGTATTTCATGAGTTTAAATATTGTCGATAGGAGCACAACTTTAGTAAACGCTCCTATGGGTCGTATTTCATGAGTTAAAATATTGTCAATAGGAGCACAACTTTAGTAAACGCTCCTGTGGGTCGTATTTCATGAGTTAAAATATTGTCAATAGGAGCACAACTTTAGTAAACGCTCCTATGGGTCGTATTTCATGAGTTAAAATATTGTCAATAGGAGCACAACTTTAGTAAACGCTCCTGTGGGTCGTATTTCATGAGTTAAAATATTGTCAATAGGAGCACAACTTTAGTAAACGCTCCTATGGGTCGTATTTCATGAGTTAAAATATTGTCGATAGGGAGCACAACTTTAGTAAACGCTCTTATGGGTCGTATTTCATGAGTTAAAATATTGTCGATAGGAGCACAACTTTAGTAAACGCTCCTATGGGTCGTATTTCATGAGTTAAAATATTGTCGATAGGGGCACAACTTTAGTAAACGCTCCTATGGGTCGTATTTCATGAGTTAAAATATTGTCGATAGGAGCACAACTTTAGTAAATGCTCTTATGGGTCGTATTTCATGAGTTAAAATATTGTCAATAGGAGCACAACTTTAGTAAACGCTCCTGTGGGTCGTATTTCATGAGTTAAAATATTGTCAATAGGAGCACAACTTTAGTAAACGCTCCTCTGGGTCGTATTTCATGAGTTAAAATAATGTCGATAGGGGCACAACTTTAGTAAACGCTCTTATGGGTCGTATTTCATGAGTTAAAATATTGTCAATAGGGGCACAACTTTAGTAAACGCTCCTCTGGGTCGTATTTCATGAGTCAAAATATTGTCAAAAGGAGCACAACTTTAGTAAACGCTCCTATGGGTCGTATTTCATGAGTTAAAATATTGTCGATAGGAGCACAACTTTAGTAAACGCTCTTATGGGTCGTATTTCATGAGTCAAAATATTGTCGATAGGGGCACAACTTTAGTAAACGCTCCTGTGGGTCGTATTTCATGAGTTAAAATATTGTCGATAGGGGCACAACTTTAGTAAACGCTCCTATGTGTCGTATTTCATGAGTTAAAATATTGTCGATAGGGGCACAACTTTAGTAAACGCTCTTATGGGTCGTATTTCATGAGTTAAAATATTGTCGATAGGGGCACAACTTTAGTAAACGCTCCTATGTGTCGTATTTCATGAGTTAAAATATTGTCGATAGGGGCACAACTTTAGTAAACGCTCCTATGGGTCGTATTTCATGAGTTAAAATATTGTCGATAGGAGCACAACTTTAGTAAACGCTCCTCTGGGTCGTATTTCATGAGTTAAAATATTGTCGATAGGGGCACAACTTTAGTAAACGCTCTTATGGGTCGTATTTCATGAGTTTAAATATTGTCAATAGGAGCACAACTTTAGTAAATGCTCTTATGGGTCGTATTTCATGAGTTAAAATATTGTCAATAGGAGCACAACTTTAGTAAACGCTCCTGTGGGTCGTATTTCATGAGTTAAAATATTGTCGATAGGAGCACAACTTTAGTAAATGCTCTTATGGGTCGTATTTCATGAGTTAAAATATTGTCAATAGGAGCACAACTTTAGTAAACGCTCCTGTGGGTCGTATTTCATGAGTTAAAATATTGTCGATAGGAGCACAACTTTAGTAAACGATCATATGGGTCGTATTTCATGAGTTAAAATATTGTCGATAGGAGCACAACTTTAGTAAACGCTCTTATGGGTCGTATTTCATGAGTTTAAATATTGTCAATAGGAGCACAACTTTAGTAAACGCTCCTGTGGGTCGTATTTCATGAGTTAAAATATTGTCGATAGGGGCACAACTTTAGTAAACGCTCTTATGGGTCGTATTTCATGAGTTTAAATATTGTCAATAGGAGCACAACTTTAGTAAATGCTCTTATGGGTCGTATTTCATGAGTTAAAATATTGTCAATAGGAGCACAACTTTAGTAAACGCTCCTGTGGGTCGTATTTCATGAGTTAAAATATTGTCGATAGGGGCACAACTTTAGTAAACGCTCTTATGGGTCGTATTTCATGAGTTAAAATATTGTCGATAGGGGCACAACTTTAGTAAACGCTCCTCTGGGTCGTATTTCATGAGTTAAAATATTGTCGATAGGGGCACAACTTTAGTAAACGCTCCTCTGGGTCGTATTTCATGAGTTAAAATATTGTCGATAGGGGCACAACTTTAGTAAACGCTCTTATGGGTCGTATTTCATGAGTTTAAATATTGTCAATAGGAGCACAACTTTAGTAAATGCTCCTGTGGGTCGTATTTCATGAGTTAAAATATTGTCGATAGGGGCACAACTTTAGTAAACGCTCTTATGGGTCGTATTTCATGAGTTTAAATATTGTCAATAGGAGCACAACTTTAGTAAATGCTCTTATGGGTCGTATTTCATGAGTTAAAATATTGTCAATAGGAGCACAACTTTAGTAAACGCTCCTGTGGGTCGTATTTCATGAGTTAAAATATTGTCGATAGGAGCACAACTTTAGTAAACGATCCTATGGGTCGTATTTCATGAGTTAAAATATTGTCAATAGGAGCACAACTTTAGTAAACGCTCCTGTGGGTCGTATTTCATGAGTTAAAATATTGTCAATAGGAGCACAACTTTAGTAAACGCTCCTGTGGGTCGTATTTCATGAGTTAAAATATTGTCAATAGGAGCACAACTTTAGTAAACGCTCCTGTGGGTCGTATTTCATGAGTTAAAATATTGTCAATAGGAGCACAACTTTAGTAAACGCTCCTGTGGGTCGTATTTCATGAGTTAAAATATTGTCGATAGGGGCACAACTTTAGTAAACGCTCCTCTGGGTCGTATTTCATGAGTTAAAATATTGTTAATAGGAGCACAACTTTAGTAAACGCTCCTGTGGGTCGTATTTCATGAGTTAAAATATTGTCAATAGGAGCACAACTTTAGTAAACGCTCCTGTGGGTCGTATTTCATGAGTTAAAATATTGTCGATAGGGGCACAACTTTAGTAAACGCTCTTATGGGTCGTATTTCATGAGTTAAAATATTGTCAATAGGGGCACAACTTTAGTAAACGCTCCTCTGGGTCGTATTTCATGAGTTAAAATATTGTCGATAGGGGCACAACTTTAGTAAACGCTCCTCTGGGTCGTATTTCATGAGTTAAATATTGTCGATAGGGGCACAACTTTAGTAAACGCTCCTCTGGGTCGTATTTCATGAGTTAAAATATTGTCGATAGGGGCACAACTTTAGTAAACACTCCTATGGGTCGTATTTCATGAGTTTAAATATTGTCAATAGGAGCACAACTTTAGTAAATGCTCCTGTGGGTCGTATTTCATGAGTTAAAATATTGGCGATAGGGGCACAACTTTAGTAAACGCTCTTATGGGTCGTATTTCATGAGTTTAAATATTGTCAATAGGAGCACAACTTTAGTAAATGCTCTTATGGGTCGTATTTCATGAGTTAAAATATTGTCAATAGGAGCACAACTTTAGTAAACGCTCCTGTGGGTCGTATTTCATGAGTTAAAATATTGTCGATAGGAGCACAACTTTAGTAAACGATCCTCTGGGTCGTATTTCATGAGTCAAAATATTGTCGATAGGGGCACAACTTTAGTAAACACTCCTATGGGTCGTATTTCATGAGTTAAAATATTGTCGATAGGAGCACAACATTAGTAAACGCTCCTGTGGGTCGTATTTCATGAGTTAAAATATTGTCGATAGGGGCACAACTTTAGTAAACGCTCCTGTGGGTCGTATTTCATGAGTTAAAATATTGTCAATAGGAGCACAACTTTAGTAAACGCTCTTATGGGTCGTATTTCATGAGTTTAAATATTGTCAATAGGAGCACAACTTTAGTAAACGCTCCTGTGGGTCGTATTTCATGAGTTAAAATATTGTCGATAGGGGCACAACTTTAGTAAACACTCCTATGGGTCGTATTTCATGAGTTAAAATATTGTCGATAGGAGCACAACATTAGTAAACGCTCCTGTGGGTCGTATTTCATGATTTAAAATATTGTCGATAGGGGCACAACTTTAGTAAACGCTCCTATGGGTCGTATTTCATGAGTTAAAATATTGTCGATAGGAGCACAACTTTAGTAAACGCTCCTCTGGGTCGTATTTCATGAGTCAAAATATTGTCGATAGGGGCACAACTTTAGTAAACGCTCCTCTGGGTCGTATTTCATGAGTTAAAATATTGTCGATAGGGGCACAACTTTAGTAAACGCTCCTCTGGGTCGTATTTCATGAGTTAAAATATTGTCGATAGGGGCACAACTTTAGTAAACTCTCCTGTGGGTCGTATTTCATGAGTTAAAATATTGTCGATAGGAGCACAACTTTAGTAAACGCTCCTCTGGGTCGTATTTCATGAGTTAAAATATTGTCGATAGGGGCACAACTTTAGTAAACACTCCTATGGGTCGTATTTCATGAGTTAAAATATTGTCGATAGGAGCACAACATTAGTAAACGCTCCTGTGGGTCGTATTTCATGAGTTAAAATATTGTCGATAAGGGCACAACTTTAGTAAACGCTCCTATGTGTCGTATTTCATGAGTTAAAATATTGTCGATAGGGGCACAACTTTAGTAAACGCTCTTATGGGTCGTATTTCATGAGTTAAAATATTGTCGATAGGGGCACAACTTTAGTAAACGCTCCTATGTGTCGTATTTCATGAGTTAAAATATTGTCGATAGGGGCACAACTTTAGTAAACGCTCCTATGGGTCGTATTTCATGAGTTAAAATATTGTCGATAGGAGCACAACTTTAGTAAACGCTCCTCTGGGTCGTATTTCATGAGTTAAAATATTGTCGATAGGGGCACAACTTTAGTAAACGCTCTTATGGGTCGTATTTCATGAGTTTAAATATTGTCAATAGGAGCACAACTTTAGTAAATGCTCTTATGGGTCGTATTTCATGAGTTAAAATATTGTCAATAGGAGCACAACTTTAGTAAACGCTCCTGTGGGTCGTATTTCATGAGTTAAAATATTGTCGATAGGAGCACAACTTTAGTAAATGCTCTTATGGGTCGTATTTCATGAGTTAAAATATTGTCAATAGGAGCACAACTTTAGTAAACGCTCCTGTGGGTCGTATTTCATGAGTTAAAATATTGTCGATAGGAGCACAACTTTAGTAAACGATCATATGGGTCGTATTTCATGAGTTAAAATATTGTCGATAGGAGCACAACTTTAGTAAACGCTCTTATGGGTCGTATTTCATGAGTTTAAATATTGTCAATAGGAGCACAACTTTAGTAAACGCTCCTGTGGGTCGTATTTCATGAGTTAAAATATTGTCGATAGGGGCACAACTTTAGTAAACGCTCTTATGGGTCGTATTTCATGAGTTTAAATATTGTCAATAGGAGCACAACTTTAGTAAATGCTCTTATGGGTCGTATTTCATGAGTTAAAATATTGTCAATAGGAGCACAACTTTAGTAAACGCTCCTGTGGGTCGTATTTCATGAGTTAAAATATTGTCGATAGGGGCACAACTTTAGTAAACGCTCTTATGGGTCGTATTTCATGAGTTAAAATATTGTCGATAGGGGCACAACTTTAGTAAACGCTCCTCTGGGTCGTATTTCATGAGTTAAAATATTGTCGATAGGGGCACAACTTTAGTAAACGCTCCTCTGGGTCGTATTTCATGAGTTAAAATATTGTCGATAGGGGCACAACTTTAGTAAACGCTCTTATGGGTCGTATTTCATGAGTTTAAATATTGTCAATAGGAGCACAACTTTAGTAAATGCTCCTGTGGGTCGTATTTCATGAGTTAAAATATTGTCGATAGGGGCACAACTTTAGTAAACGCTCTTATGGGTCGTATTTCATGAGTTTAAATATTGTCAATAGGAGCACAACTTTAGTAAATGCTCTTATGGGTCGTATTTCATGAGTTAAAATATTGTCAATAGGAGCACAACTTTAGTAAACGCTCCTGTGGGTCGTATTTCATGAGTTAAAATATTGTCGATAGGAGCACAACTTTAGTAAACGATCCTATGGGTCGTATTTCATGAGTTAAAATATTGTCAATAGGAGCACAACTTTAGTAAACGCTCCTGTGGGTCGTATTTCATGAGTTAAAATATTGTCAATAGGAGCACAACTTTAGTAAACGCTCCTGTGGGTCGTATTTCATGAGTTAAAATATTGTCAATAGGAGCACAACTTTAGTAAACGCTCCTGTGGGTCGTATTTCATGAGTTAAAATATTGTCAATAGGAGCACAACTTTAGTAAACGCTCCTGTGGGTCGTATTTCATGAGTTAAAATATTGTCGATAGGGGCACAACTTTAGTAAACGCTCCTCTGGGTCGTATTTCATGAGTTAAAATATTGTTAATAGGAGCACAACTTTAGTAAACGCTCCTGTGGGTCGTATTTCATGAGTTAAAATATTGTCAATAGGAGCACAACTTTAGTAAACGCTCCTATGTGTCGTATTTCATGAGTTAAAATATTGTCAATAGGAGCACAACTTTAGTAAACGCTCCTGTGGGTCGTATTTCATGAGTTAAAATATTGTCGATAGGGGCACAACTTTAGTAAACGCTCCTGTGGGTCGTATTTCATGAGTTAAAATATTGTCAATAGGAGCACAACTTTAGTAAACGCTCCTGTGGGTCGTATTTCATGAGTTAAAATATTGTCGATAGGGGCACAACTTTAGTAAACGCTCCTCTGGGTCGTATTTCATGAGTTAAAATATTGTCGATAGGGGCACAACTTTAGTAAACGCTCCTGTGGGTCGTATTTCATGAGTTAAAATATTGTCGATAGGGGCACAACTTTAGTAAACGCTCTTATGGGTCGTATTTCATGAGTTAAAATATTGTCAATAGGAGCACAACTTTAGTAAATGCTCTTATGGGTCGTATTTCATGAGTTAAAATATTGTCAATAGGAGCACAACTTTAGTAAACGCTCCTTTGGGTCGTATTTCATGAGTTAAAATATTGTCAATAGGAGCACAACTTTAGTAAATGCTCTTATGGGTCGTATTTCATGAGTTTAAATATTGTCAATAGGAGCACAACTTTAGTAAATGCTCTTATGGGTCGTATTTCATGAGTTTAAATATTGTCAATAGGAGCACAACTTTAGTAAACGCTCCTGTGGGTCGTATTTCATGAGTTAAAATATTGTCGATAGGGGCACAACTTTAGTAAACGCTCCTCTGGGTCGTATTTCATGAGTTAAAATATTGTCGATAGGGGCACAACTTTAGTAAACGCTCCTGTGGGTCGTATTTCATGAGTTAAAATATTGTCGATAGGGGCACAACTTTAGTAAACACTCCTATGGGTCGTATTTCATGAGTTAAAATATTGTCGATAGGAGCACAACATTAGTAAACGCTCCTGTGGGTCGTATTTCATGAGTTAAAATATTGTCAATAGGAGCACAACTTTAGTAAACGCTCCTGTGGGTCGTATTTCATGAGTTAAAATATTGTCAATAGGAGCACAACTTTAGTAAACGCTCCTATGGGTCGTATTTCATGTGTTAAAATATTGTCAATAGGAGCACAACTTTAGTAAACACTCCTATGGGTCGTATTTCATGAGTTAAAATATTGTCGATAGGGGCACAACTTTAGTAAACGCTCCTATGGGTCGTATTTCATGAGTCAAAATATTGTCAATAGGAGCACAACTTTAGTAAACACTCCTATGGTTCGTATTTCATGAGTTAAAATATTGTCGATAGGGGCACAACTTTAGTAAACGCTCCTCTGGGTCGTATTTCATGAGTCAAAATATTGTCAATAGGAGCACAACTTTAGTAAACACTCCTATGGGTCGTATTTCATGAGTTAAAATATTGTCGATAGGAGCACAACTTTAGTAAACGCTCCTCTGGGTCGTATTTCATGAGTCAAAATATTGTCGATAGGAGCACAACTTTAGTAAACACTCCTATGGGTCGTATTTCATGAGTTAAAATATTGTCGATAAGGGCACAACTTTAGTAAACGCTCCTATGTGTCGTATTTCATGAGTTAAAATATTGTCAATAGGAGCACAACTTTAGTAAACGCTCCTATGGGTCGTATTTCATGAGTTAAAATATTGTCGATAGGGAGCACAACTTTAGTAAACGCTCTTATGGGTCGTATTTCATGAGTTAAAATATTGTCGATAGGAGCACAACTTTAGTAAACGCTCCTATGGGTCGTATTTCATGAGTTAAAATATTGTCGATAGGGGCACAACTTTAGTAAACGCTCCTATGGGTCGTATTTCATGAGTTAAAATATTGTCAATAGGAGCACAACTTTAGTAAACGCTCCTGTGGGTCGTATTTCATGAGTTAAAATATTGTCAATAGGAGCACAACTTTAGTAAACGCTCCTGTGGGTCGTATTTCATGAGTTAAAATATTGTCGATAGGGGCACAACTTTAGTAAACGCTCCTATGGGTCGTATTTCATGAGTTAAAATATTGTCGATAGGAGCACAACTTTAGTAAACGCTCTTATGGGTCGTATTTCATGAGTTAAAATATTGTCGATAGGAGCACAACTTTAGTAAACGCTCCTGTGGGTCGTATTTCATGAGTTAAAATATTGTCGATAGGGGCACAACTTTAGTAAACGCTCTTATGGGTCGTATTTCATGAGTTAAAATATTGTCAATAGGAGCACAACTTTAGTAAATGCTCTTATGGGTCGTATTTCATGAGTTAAAATATTGTCAATAGGAGCACAACTTTAGTAAACGCTCCTGTGGGTCGTATTTCATGAGTTAAAATATTGTCGATAGGAGCACAACTTTAGTAAACGATCCTATGGGTCGTATTTCATGAGTTAAAATATTGTCAATAGGAGCACAACTTTAGTAAACGCTCCTGTGGGTCGTATTTCATGAGTTAAAATATTGTCAATAGGAGCACAACTTTAGTAAACGCTCCTGTGGGTCGTATTTCATGAGTTAAAATATTGTCAATAGGAGCACAACTTTAGTAAACGCTCCTGTGGGTCGTATTTCATGAGTTAAAATATTGTCAATAGGAGCACAACTTTAGTAAACGCTCCTGTGGGTCGTATTTCATGAGTTAAAATATTGTCGATAGGGGCACAACTTTAGTAAACGCTCCTATGGGTCGTATTTCATGAGTTAAAATATTGTCGATAGGGGCACAACTTTAGTAAACGCTCCTATGGGTCGTATTTCATGAGTTAAAATTTTGTCGATAGGAGCACAACTTTAGTAAACGCTCCTCTGGGTCGTATTTCATGAGTTAAAATATTGTCAATAGGAGCACAACTTTAGTAAACGCTCTTATGGGTCGTATTTCATGAGTTAAAATATTGTCAATAGGAGCACAACTTTAGTAAACGGTCTTATCGGTCGTATTTCATGAGTTAAAATATTGTCAATAGGAGCACAACTTTAGTAAACGCTCCTGTGGGTCGTATTTCATGAGTTAAAATATTGTCAATAGGAGCACAACTTTAGTAAATGCTCTTATGGGTCGTATTTCATGAGTTTAAATATTGTCAATAGGAGCACAACTTTAGTAAATGCTCTTATGGGTCGTATTTCATGAGTTAAAATATTGTCAATAGGAGCACAACTTTAGTAAACGCTCCTGTGGGTCGTATTTCATGAGTTAAAATATTGTCGATAGGAGCACAACTTTAGTAAACGCTCCTCTGGGTCGTATTTCATGAGTCAAAATATTGTCGATAGGGGCACAACTTTAGTAAACGCTCCTCTGGGTCGTATTTCATGAGTTAAAATATTGTCGATAGGGGCACAACTTTAGTAAACGCTCCTCTGGGTCGTATTTCATGAGTTAAAATATTGTCGATAGGGGCACAACTTTAGTAAACTCTCCTGTGGGTCGTATTTCATGAGTTAAAATATTGTCGATAGGAGCACAACTTTAGTAAACGCTCCTCTGGGTCGTATTTCATGAGTTAAAATATTGTCGATAGGGGCACAACTTTAGTAAACACTCCTATGGGTCGTATTTCATGAGTTAAAATATTGTCGATAGGAGCACAACATTAGTAAACGCTCCTGTGGGTCGTATTTCATGAGTTAAAATATTGTCGATAAGGGCACAACTTTAGTAAACGCTCCTCTGGGTCGTATTTCATGAGTTAAAATATTGTCAATAGGAGCACAACTTTAGTAAACGCTCCTATGGGTCGTATTTCATGTGTTAAAATATTGTCAATAGGAGCACAACTTTAGTAAACACTCCTATGGGTCGTATTTCATGAGTTAAAATATTGTCGATAGGGGCACAACTTTAGTAAACGCTCCTATGTGTCGTATTTCATGAGTCAAAATATTGTCAATAGGAGCACAACTTTAGTAAACACTCCTATGGGTCGTATTTCATGAGTTAAAATATTGTCGATAGGGGCACAACTTTAGTAAACGCTCCTCTGGGTCGTATTTCATGAGTCAAAATATTGTCAATAGGAGCACAACTTTAGTAAACACTCCTCTGGGTCGTATTTCATGAGTTAAAATATTGTCGATAAGGGCACAACTTTAGTAAACGCTCCTATGTGTCGTATTTCATGAGTTAAAATATTGTCAATAGGAGCACAACTTTAGTAAACGCTCCTATGGGTCGTATTTCATGAGTTAAAATATTGTCGATAGGGAGCACAACTTTAGTAAACGCTCTTATGGGTCGTATTTCATGAGTTAAAATATTGTCGATAGGAGCACAACTTTAGTAAACGCTCCTATGGGTCGTATTTCATGAGTTAAAATATTGTCGATAGGGGCACAACTTTAGTAAACGCTCCTATGGGTCGTATTTCATGAGTTAAAATATTGTCGATAGGGAGCACAACTTTAGTAAACGCTCTTATGGGTCGTATTTCATGAGTTAAAATATTGTCGATAGGAGCACAACTTTAGTAAACACTCCTATGGGTCGTATTTCATGAGTTAAAATATTGTTGATAGGAGCACAACTTTAGTAAACGCTCCTGTGGGTCGTATTTCATGAGTTAAAATATTGTCGATAGGAGCACAACTTTAGTAAACGCTCCTGTGGGTCGTATTTCATGAGTTAAAATATTGTCGATAGGGGCACAACTTTAGTAAACGCTCCTATGTGTCGTATTTCATGTGTTAAAATATTGTCGATAGGGAGCACAACTTTAGTAAACGCTCTTATGGGTCATATTTCATGAGTTAAAATATTGTCGATAGGAGCACAACTTTAGTAAACGCTCCTATGGGTCGTATTTCATGAGTTAAAATATTGTCAATAGGAGCACAACTTTAGTAAACGCTCCTATGGGTCGTATTTCATGAGTTAAAATATTGTCAATAGGAGCACAACTTTAGTAAACGCTCCTGTGGGTCGTATTTCATGAGTTAAAATATTGTCGATAGGGGCACAACTTTAGTAAACGCTCTTATGGGTCGTATTTCATGAGTTTAAATATTGTCAATAGGAGCACAACTTTAGTAAATGCTCTTATGGGTCGTATTTCATGAGTTAAAATATTGTCAATAGGAGCACAACTTTAGTAAACGCTCCTGTGGGTCGTATTTGATGAGTTAAAATATTGTCGATAGGAGCACAACTTTAGTAAACGATCCTATGGGTCGTATTTCATGAGTTAAAATATTGTCAATAGGAGCACAACTTTAGTAAACGCTCCTGTGGGTCGTATTTCATGAGTTAAAATATTGTCAATAGGAGCACAACTTTAGTAAACGCTCCTGTGGGTCGTATTTCATGAGTTAAAATATTGTCAATAGGAGCACAACTTTAGTAAACGCTCCTGTGGGTCGTATTTCATGAGTTAAAATATTGTCAATAGGAGCACAACTTTAGTAAACGCTCCTGTGGGTCGTATTTCATGAGTTAAAATATTGTCGATAGGGGCACAACTTTAGTAAACGCTCCTATGGGTCGTATTTCATGAGTTAAAATATTGTCGATAGGGGCACAACTTTAGTAAACGCTCCTATGGGTCGTATTTCATGAGTTAAAATATTGTCGATAGGAGCACAACTTTAGTAAACGCTCCTCTGGGTCGTATTTCATGAGTTAAAATATTGTCAATAGGAGCACAACTTTAGTAAACGCTCTTATGGGTCGTATTTCATGAGTTAAAATATTGTCAATAGGAGCACAACTTTAGTAAACGCTCTTATGGGTCGTATTTCATGAGTTAAAATATTGTCAATAGGAGCACAACTTTAGTAAATGCTCTTATGGGTCGTATTTCATGAGTTAAAATATTGTCAATAGGAGCACAACTTTAGTAAACGCTCCTGTGGGTCGTATTTCATGAGTTAAAATATTGTCAATAGGAGCACAACTTTAGTAAATGCTCTTATGGGTCGTATTTCATGAGTTTAAATATTGTCAATAGGAGCACAACTTTAGTAAATGCTCTTATGGGTCGTATTTCATGAGTTAAAATATTGTCAATAGGAGCACAACTTTAGTAAACGCTCCTGTGGGTCGTATTTCATGAGTTAAAATATTGTCGATAGGAGCACAACTTTAGTAAACGCTCCTCTGGGTCGTATTTCATGAGTCAAAATATTGTCGATAGGGGCACAACTTTAGTAAACGCTCCTCTGGGTCGTATTTCATGAGTTAAAATATTGTCGATAGGGGCACAACTTTAGTAAACGCTCCTCTGGGTCGTATTTCATGAGTTAAAATATTGTCGATAGGGGCACAACTTTAGTAAACTCTCCTGTGGGTCGTATTTCATGAGTTAAAATATTGTCGATAGGAGCACAACTTTAGTAAACGCTCCTCTGGGTCGTATTTCATGAGTTAAAATATTGTCGATAGGGGCACAACTTTAGTAAACACTCCTATGGGTCGTATTTCATGAGTTAAAATATTGTCGATAGGAGCACAACATTAGTAAACGCTCCTGTGGGTCGTATTTCATGAGTTAAAATATTGTCGATAAGGGCACAACTTTAGTAAACGCTCCTCTGGGTCGTATTTCATGAGTTAAAATATTGTCAATAGGAGCACAACTTTAGTAAACGCTCCTATGGGTCGTATTTCATGTGTTAAAATATTGTCAATAGGAGCACAACTTTAGTAAACACTCCTATGGGTCGTATTTCATGAGTTAAAATATTGTCGATAGGGGCACAACTTTAGTAAACGCTCCTATGTGTCGTATTTCATGAGTCAAAATATTGTCAATAGGAGCACAACTTTAGTAAACACTCCTCTGGGTCGTATTTCATGAGTTAAAATATTGTCGATAGGGGCACAACTTTAGTAAACGCTCCTCTGGGTCGTATTTCATGAGTTAAAATATTGTCGATAGGGGCACAACTTTAGTAAACTCTCCTGTGGGTCGTATTTCATGAGTTAAAATATTGTCGATAGGAGCACAACTTTAGTAAACGCTCCTCTGGGTCGTATTTCATGAGTTAAAATATTGTCGATAGGGGCACAACTTTAGTAAACACTCCTATGGGTCGTATTTCATGAGTTAAAATATTGTCGATAGGAGCACAACATTAGTAAACGCTCCTGTGGGTCGTATTTCATGAGTTAAAATATTGTCGATAAGGGCACAACTTTAGTAAACGCTCCTCTGGGTCGTATTTCATGAGTTAAAATATTGTCAATAGGAGCACAACTTTAGTAAACGCTCCTATGGGTCGTATTTCATGTGTTAAAATATTGTCAATAGGAGCACAACTTTAGTAAACACTCCTATGGGTCGTATTTCATGAGTTAAAATATTGTCGATAGGGGCACAACTTTAGTAAACGCTCCTATGTGTCGTATTTCATGAGTCAAAATATTGTCAATAGGAGCACAACTTTAGTAAACACTCCTATGGGTCGTATTTCATGAGTTAAAATATTGTCGATAGGGGCACAACTTTAGTAAACGCTCCTCTGGGTCGTATTTCATGAGTCAAAATATTGTCAATAGGAGCACAACTTTAGTAAACACTCCTATGGGTCGTATTTCATGAGTTAAAATATTGTCGATAAGGGCACAACTTTAGTAAACGCTCCTATGTGTCGTATTTCATGAGTTAAAATATTGTCAATAGGAGCACAACTTTAGTAAACGCTCCTATGGGTCGTATTTCATGAGTTAAAATATTGTCGATAGGGAGCACAACTTTAGTAAACGCTCTTATGGGTCGTATTTCATGAGTTAAAATATTGTCGATAGGAGCACAACTTTAGTAAACGCTCCTATGGGTCGTATTTCATGAGTTAAAATATTGTCGATAGGGGCACAACTTTAGTAAACGCTCCTATGGGTCGTATTTCATGAGTTAAAATATTGTCGATAGGGAGCACAACTTTAGTAAACGCTCTTATGGGTCGTATTTCATGAGTTAAAATATTGTCGATAGGAGCACAACTTTAGTAAACGCTCCTATGTGTCGTATTTCATGAGTTAAAATATTGTCGATAGGGGCACAACTTTAGTAAACGCTCCTCTGGGTCGTATTTCATGAGTTAAAATATTGTTGATAGGAGCACAACTTTAGTAAACGCTCCTGTGGGTCGTATTTCATGAGTTAAAATATTGTCGATAGGAGCACAACTTTAGTAAACGCTCCTGTGGGTCGTATTTCATGAGTTAAAATATTGTCGATAGGGGCACAACTTTAGTAAACGCTCCTATGTGTCGTATTTCATGAGTTAAAATATTGTCGATAGGGAGCACAACTTTAGTAAACGCTCTTATGGGTCGTATTTCATGAGTTAAAATATTGTCGATAGGAGCACAACTTTAGTAAACGCTCCTATGGGTCGTATTTCATGAGTTAAATATTGTCAATAGGAGCACAACTTTAGTAAACGCTCCTATGGGTCGTATTTCATGAGTTAAAATATTGTCGATAGGGAGCACAACTTTAGTAAACGCTCTTATGGGTCGTATTTCATGAGTTAAAATATTGTCGATAGGAGCACAACTTTAGTAAACGCTCCTATGGGTCGTATTTCATGAGTTAAAATATTGTCGATAGGGGCACAACTTTAGTAAACGCTCCTATGGGTCGTATTTCATGAGTTAAAATATTGTCGATAGGGAGCACAACTTTAGTAAACGCTCTTATGGGTCGTATTTCATGAGTTAAAATATTGTCGATAGGAGCACAACTTTAGTAAACGCTCCTATGTGTCGTATTTCATGAGTTAAAATATTGTCGATAGGGGCACAACTTTAGTAAACGCTCCTCTGGGTCGTATTTCATGAGTTAAAATATTGTTGATAGGAGCACAACTTTAGTAAACGCTCCTGTGGGTCGTATTTCATGAGTTAAAATATTGTCGATAGGAGCACAACTTTAGTAAACGCTCCTGTGGGTCGTATTTCATGAGTTAAAATATTGTCGATAGGGGCACAACTTTAGTAAACGCTCCTATGTGTCGTATTTCATGAGTTAAAATATTGTCGATAGGGAGCACAACTTTAGTAAACGCTCTTATGGGTCGTATTTCATGAGTTAAAATATTGTCGATAGGAGCACAACTTTAGTAAACGCTCCTATGGGTCGTATTTCATGAGTTAAAATATTGTCAATAGGAGCACAACTTTAGTAAACGCTCCTATGGGTCGTATTTCATGAGTTAAAATATTGTCAATAGGAGCACAACTTTAGTAAACGCTCCTGTGGGTCGTATTTCATGAGTTAAAATATTGTCAATAGGAGCACAACTTTAGTAAACGCTCCTGTGGGTCGTATTTCATGAGTTAAAATATTGTCAATAGGAGCACAACTTTAGTAAACGCTCCTGTGGGTCGTATTTCATGAGTTAAAATATTGTCAATAGGAGCACAACTTTAGTAAACGCTCCTGTGGGTCGTATTTCATGAGTTAAAATATTGTCGATAGGGGCACAACTTTAGTAAACGCTCCTATGGGTCGTATTTCATGAGTTAAAATATTGTCGATAGGGGCACAACTTTAGTAAACGCTCCTATGGGTCGTATTTCATGAGTTAAAATATTGTCGATAGGAGCACAACTTTAGTAAACGCTCCTCTGGGTCGTATTTCATGAGTTAAAATATTGTCAATAGGAGCACAACTTTAGTAAACGCTCTTATGGGTCGTATTTCATGAGTTAAAATATTGTCAATAGGAGCACAACTTTAGTAAATGCTCTTATGGGTCGTATTTCATGAGTTAAAATATTGTCAATAGGAGCACAACTTTAGTAAACGCTCCTGTGGGTCGTATTTCATGAGTTTAAATATTGTCAATAGGAGCACAACTTTAGTAAATGCTCTTATGGGTCGTATTTCATGAGTTAAAATATTGTCAATAGGAGCACAACTTTAGTAAATGCTCTTATGGGTCGTATTTCATGAGTTAAAATATTGTCAATAGGAGCACAACTTTAGTAAATGCTCTTATGGGTCGTATTTCATGAGTTAAAATATTGTCAATAGGAGCACAACTTTAGTAAATGCTCTTATGGGTCGTATTTCATGAGTTTAAATATTGTCAATAGGAGCACAACTTTAGTAAATGCTCTTATGGGTCGTATTTCATGAGTTAAAATATTGTCAATAGGAGCACAACTTTAGTAAACGCTCCTGTGGGTCGTATTTCATGAGTTAAAATATTGTCGATAGGGGCACAACTTTAGTAAACGCTCTTATGGGTCGTATTTCATGAGTTTAAATATTGTCAATAGGAGCACAACTTTAGTAAATGCTCTTATGGGTCGTATTTCATGAGTTAAAATATTGTCAATAGGAGCACAACTTTAGTAAACGCTCCTGTGGGTCGTATTTGATGAGTTAAAATATTGTCGATAGGAGCACAACTTTAGTAAACGATCCTATGGGTCGTATTTCATGAGTTAAAATATTGTCGATAGGAGCACAACTTTAGTAAACGATCCTATGGGTCGTATTTCATGAGTTAAAATATTGTCAATAGGAGCACAACTTTAGTAAACGCTCCTGTGGGTCGTATTTCATGAGTTAAAATATTGTCAATAGGAGCACAACTTTAGTAAACGCTCCTGTGGGTCGTATTTCATGAGTTAAAATATTGTCAATAGGAGCACAACTTTAGTAAACGCTCCTGTGGGTCGTATTTCATGAGTTAAAATATTGTCAATAGGAGCACAACTTTAGTAAACGCTCCTGTGGGTCGTATTTCATGAGTTAAAATATTGTCGATAGGGGCACAACTTTAGTAAACGCTCCTATGGGTCGTATTTCATGAGTTAAAATATTGTCGATAGGGGCACAACTTTAGTAAACGCTCCTATGGGTCGTATTTCATGAGTTAAAATATTGTCGATAGGAGCACAACTTTAGTAAACGCTCCTCTGGGTCGTATTTCATGAGTTAAAATATTGTCAATAGGAGCACAACTTTAGTAAACGCTCTTATGGGTCGTATTTCATGAGTTAAAATATTGTCAATAGGAGCACAACTTTAGTAAATGCTCTTATGGGTCGTATTTCATGAGTTAAAATATTGTCAATAGGAGCACAACTTTAGTAAACGCTCCTGTGGGTCGTATTTCATGAGTTAAAATATTGTCAATAGGAGCACAACTTTAGTAAATGCTCTTATGGGTCGTATTTCATGAGTTTAAATATTGTCAATAGGAGCACAACTTTAGTAAATGCTCTTATGGGTCGTATTTCATGAGTTAAAATATTGTCAATAGGAGCACAACTTTAGTAAACGCTCCTGTGGGTCGTATTTCATGAGTTAAAATATTGTCGATAGGAGCACAACTTTAGTAAACGCTCCTCTGGGTCGTATTTCATGAGTCAAAATATTGTCGATAGGGGCACAACTTTAGTAAACGCTCCTCTGGGTCGTATTTCATGAGTTAAAATATTGTCGATAGGGGCACAACTTTAGTAAACGCTCCTCTGGGTCGTATTTCATGAGTTAAAATATTGTCGATAGGGGCACAACTTTAGTAAACTCTCCTGTGGGTCGTATTTCATGAGTTAAAATATTGTCGATAGGAGCACAACTTTAGTAAACGCTCCTCTGGGTCGTATTTCATGAGTTAAAATATTGTCGATAGGGGCACAACTTTAGTAAACACTCCTATGGGTCGTATTTCATGAGTTAAAATATTGTCGATAGGAGCACAACATTAGTAAACGCTCCTGTGGGTCGTATTTCATGAGTTAAAATATTGTCGATAAGGGCACAACTTTAGTAAATGCTCCTCTGGGTCGTATTTCATGAGTTAAAATATTGTCAATAGGAGCACAACTTTAGTAAACGCTCCTATGGGTCGTATTTCATGTGTTAAAATATTGTCAATAGGAGCACAACTTTAGTAAACACTCCTATGGGTCGTATTTCATGAGTTAAAATATTGTCGATAGGGGCACAACTTTAGTAAACGCTCCTATGTGTCGTATTTCATGAGTCAAAATATTGTCAATAGGAGCACAACTTTAGTAAACACTCCTATGGGTCGTATTTCATGAGTTAAAATATTGTCGATAGGGGCACAACTTTAGTAAACGCTCCTCTGGGTCGTATTTCATGAGTCAAAATATTGTCAATAGGAGCACAACTTTAGTAAACACTCCTATGGGTCGTATTTCATGAGTTAAAATATTGTCGATAAGGGCACAACTTTAGTAAACGCTCCTATGTGTCGTATTTCATGAGTTAAAATATTGTCAATAGGAGCACAACTTTAGTAAACGCTCCTATGGGTCGTATTTCATGAGTTAAAATATTGTCGATAGGGAGCACAACTTTAGTAAACGCTCTTATGGGTCGTATTTCATGAGTTAAAATATTGTCGATAGGAGCACAACTTTAGTAAACGCTCCTATGGGTCGTATTTCATGAGTTAAAATATTGTCGATAGGGGCACAACTTTAGTAAACGCTCCTATGGGTCGTATTTCATGAGTTAAAATATTGTCGATAGGGAGCACAACTTTAGTAAACGCTCTTATGGGTCGTATTTCATGAGTTAAAATATTGTCGATAGGAGCACAACTTTAGTAAACGCTCCTATGTGTCGTATTTCATGAGTTAAAATATTGTCGATAGGGGCACAACTTTAGTAAACGCTCCTCTGGGTCGTATTTCATGAGTTAAAATATTGTTGATAGGAGCACAACTTTAGTAAACGCTCCTGTGGGTCGTATTTCATGAGTTAAAATATTGTCGATAGGAGCACAACTTTAGTAAACGCTCCTGTGGGTCGTATTTCATGAGTTAAAATATTGTCGATAGGGGCACAACTTTAGTAAACGCTCCTATGTGTCGTATTTCATGAGTTAAAATATTGTCGATAGGGAGCACAACTTTAGTAAACGCTCTTATGGGTCGTATTTCATGAGTTAAAATATTGTCGATAGGAGCACAACTTTAGTAAACGCTCCTATGGGTCGTATTTCATGAGTTAAAATATTGTCAATAGGAGCACAACTTTAGTAAACGCTCCTATGGGTCGTATTTCATGAGTTAAAATATTGTCAATAGGAGCACAACTTTAGTAAACGCTCCTGTGGGTCGTATTTCATGAGTTAAAATATTGTCAATAGGAGCACAACTTTAGTAAACGCTCCTGTGGGTCGTATTTCATGAGTTAAAATATTGTCAATAGGAGCACAACTTTAGTAAACGCTCCTGTGGGTCGTATTTCATGAGTTAAAATATTGTCAATAGGAGCACAACTTTAGTAAACGCTCCTGTGGGTCGTATTTCATGAGTTAAAATATTGTCGATAGGGGCACAACTTTAGTAAACGCTCCTATGGGTCGTATTTCATGAGTTAAAATATTGTCGATAGGGGCACAACTTAAGTAAACGCTCCTATGGGTCGTATTTCATGAGTTAAAATATTGTCGATAGGAGCACAACTTTAGTAAACGCTCCTCTGGGTCGTATTTCATGAGTTAAATTATTGTCGATAGGGGCACAACTTTAGTAAACACTCCTATGGGTCGTATTTCATGAGTTAAAATATTGTCGATAGGAGCACAACATTAGTAAACGCTCCTGTGGGTCGTATTTCATGAGTTAAAATATTGTCGATAAGGGCACAACTTTAGTAAACGCTCCTCTGGGTCGTATTTCATGAGTTAAAATATTGTCAATAGGAGCACAACTTTAGTAAACGCTCCTATGGGTCGTATTTCATGTGTTAAAATATTGTCAATAGGAGCACAACTTTAGTAAACACTACTATGGGTCGTATTTCATGAGTTAAAATATTGTCGATAGGGGCACAACTTTAGTAAACGCTCCTATGTGTCGTATTTCATGAGTCAAAATATTGTCAATAGGAGCACAACTTTAGTAAACACTCCTATGGGTCGTATTTCATGAGTTAAAATATTGTCGATAGGGGCACAACTTTAGTAAACGCTCCTCTGGGTCGTATTTCATGAGTCAAAATATTGTCAATAGGAGCACAACTTTAGTAAACACTCCTATGGGTCGTATTTCATGAGTTAAAATATTGTCGATAAGGGCACAACTTTAGTAAACGCTCCTATGTGTCGTATTTCATGAGTTAAAATATTGTCAATAGGAGCACAACTTTAGTAAACGCTCCTATGGGTCGTATTTCATGAGTTAAAATATTGTCGATAGGGAGCACAACTTTAGTAAACGCTCTTATGGGTCGTATTTCATGAGTTAAAATATTGTCGATAGGAGCACAACTTTAGTAAACGCTCCTATGGGTCGTATTTCATGAGTTAAAATATTGTCGATAGGGGCACAACTTTAGTAAACGCTCCTATGGGTCGTATTTCATGAGTTAAAATATTGTCGATAGGAGCACAACTTTAGTAAACGCTCCTCTGGGTCGTATTTCATGAGTCAAAATATTGTCGATAGGGGCACAACTTTAGTAAACGCTCCTCTGGGTCGTATTTCATGAGTTAAAATATTGTCGATAGGGGCACAACTTTAGTAAACGCTCCTCTGGGTCGTATTTCATGAGTTAAAATATTGTCGATAGGGGCACAACTTTAGTAAACTCTCCTGTGGGTCGTATTTCATGAGTTAAAATATTGTCGATAGGAGCACAACTTTAGTAAACGCTCCTCTGGGTCGTATTTCATGAGTTAAAATATTGTCGATAGGGGCACAACTTTAGTAAACACTCCTATGGGTCGTATTTCATGAGTTAAAATATTGTCGATAGGAGCACAACATTAGTAAACGCTCCTGTGGGTCGTATTTCATGAGTTAAAATATTGTCGATAAGGGCACAACTTTAGTAAACGCTCCTCTGGGTCGTATTTCATGAGTTAAAATATTGTCAATAGGAGCACAACTTTAGTAAACGCTCCTATGGGTCGTATTTCATGTGTTAAAATATTGTCAATAGGAGCACAACTTTAGTAAACACTCCTATGGGTCGTATTTCATGAGTTAAAATATTGTCGATAGGGGCACAACTTTAGTAAACGCTCCTATGTGTCGTATTTCATGAGTCAAAATATTGTCAATAGGAGCACAACTTTAGTAAACACTCCTATGGGTCGTATTTCATGAGTTAAAATATTGTCGATAGGGGCACAACTTTAGTAAACGCTCCTCTGGTTCGTATTTCATGAGTCAAAATATTGTCAATAGGAGCACAACTTTAGTAAACACTCCTATGGGTCGTATTTCATGAGTTAAAATATTGTCGATAAGGGCACAACTTTAGTAAACGCTCCTATGTGTCGTATTTCATGAGTTAAAATATTGTCAATAGGAGCACAACTTTAGTAAACGCTCCTATGGGTCGTATTTCATGAGTTAAAATATTGTCGATAGGGAGCACAACTTTAGTAAACGCTCTTATGGGTCGTATTTCATGAGTTAAAATATTGTCGATAGGAGCACAACTTTAGTAAACGCTCCTATGGGTCGTATTTCATGAGTTAAAATATTGTCGATAGGGGCACAACTTTAGTAAACGCTCCTATGGGTCGTATTTCATGAGTTAAAATATTGTCGATAGGGAGCACAACTTTAGTAAACGCTCTTATGGGTCGTATTTCATGAGTTAAAATATTGTCGATAGGAGCACAACTTTAGTAAACGCTCCTATGTGTCGTATTTCATGAGTTAAAATATTGTCGATAGGGGCACAACTTTAGTAAACGCTCCTCTGGGTCGTATTTCATGAGTTAAAATATTGTTGATAGGAGCACAACTTTAGTAAACGCTCCTGTGGGTCGTATTTCATGAGTTAAAATATTGTCGATAGGAGCACAACTTTAGTAAACGCTCCTGTGGGTCGTATTTCATGAGTTAAAATATTGTCGATAGGGGCACAACTTTAGTAAACGCTCCTATGTGTCGTATTTCATGAGTTAAAATATTGTCGATAGGGAGCACAACTTTAGTAAACGCTCTTATGGGTCGTATTTCATGAGTTAAAATATTGTCGATAGGAGCACAACTTTAGTAAACGCTCCTATGGGTCGTATTTCATGAGTTAAAATATTGTCAATAGGAGCACAACTTTAGTAAACGCTCCTATGGGTCGTATTTCATGAGTTAAAATATTGTCAATAGGAGCACAACTTTAGTAAACGCTCCTGTGGGTCGTATTTCATGAGTTAAAATATTGTCAATAGGAGCACAACTTTAGTAAACGCTCCTGTGGGTCGTATTTCATGAGTTAAAATATTGTCAATAGGAGCACAACTTTAGTAAACGCTCCTGTGGGTCGTATTTCATGAGTTAAAATATTGTCAATAGGAGCACAACTTTAGTAAACGCTCCTGTGGGTCGTATTTCATGAGTTAAAATATTGTCGATAGGGGCACAACTTTAGTAAACGCTCCTATGGGTCGTATTTCATGAGTTAAAATATTGTCGATAGGGGCACAACTTTAGTAAACGCTCCTATGGGTCGTATTTCATGAGTTAAAATATTGTCGATAGGAGCACAACTTTAGTAAACGCTCCTCTGGGTCGTATTTCATGAGTTAAAATATTGTCAATAGGAGCACAACTTTAGTAAACGCTCTTATGGGTCGTATTTCATGAGTTAAAATATTGTCAATAGGAGCACAACTTTAGTAAATGCTCTTATGGGTCGTATTTCATGAGTTAAAATATTGTCAATAGGAGCACAACTTTAGTAAACGCTCCTGTGGGTCGTATTTCATGAGTTAAAATATTGTCAATAGGAGCACAACTTTAGTAAATGCTCTTATGGGTCGTATTTCATGAGTTTAAATATTGTCAATAGGAGCACAACTTTAGTAAATGCTCTTATGGGTCGTATTTCATGAGTTAAAATATTGTCAATAGGAGCACAACTTTAGTAAACGCTCCTGTGGGTCGTATTTCATGAGTTAAAATATTGTCGATAGGAGCACAACTTTAGTAAACGATCCTCTGGGTCGTATTTCATGAGTTAAAATATTGTCGATAGGGGCACAACTTTAGTAAACGCTCCTGTGGGTCGTATTTCATGAGTCAAAATATTGTCGATAGGAGCACAACTTTAGTAAACGCTCCTCTGGGTCGTATTTCATGAGTTAAAATATTGTCGATAGGGGCACAACTTTAGTAAACGCTCCTCTGGGTCGTATTTCATGAGTTAAAATATTGTCGATAGGGGCACAACTTTAGTAAACTCTCCTGTGGGTCGTATTTCATGAGTTAAAATATTGTCGATAGGAGCACAACTTTAGTAAACGCTCCTCTGGGTCGTATTTCATGAGTTAAAATATTGTCGATAGGGGCACAACTTTAGTAAACACTCCTATGGGTCGTATTTCATGAGTTAAAATATTGTCGATAGGAGCACAACATTAGTAAACGCTCCTGTGGGTCGTATTTCATGAGTTAAAATATTGTCGATAAGGGCACAACTTTAGTAAACGCTCCTCTGGGTCGTATTTCATGAGTTAAAATATTGTCAATAGGAGCACAACTTTAGTAAACGCTCCTATGGGTCGTATTTCATGTGTTAAAATATTGTCAATAGGAGCACAACTTTAGTAAACACTCCTATGGGTCGTATTTCATGAGTTAAAATATTGTCGATAGGGGCACAACTTTAGTAAACGCTCCTATGTGTCGTATTTCATGAGTCAAAATATTGTCAATAGGAGCACAACTTTAGTAAACACTCCTATGGGTCGTATTTCATGAGTTAAAATATTGTCGATAGGGGCACAACTTTAGTAAACGCTCCTCTGGGTCGTATTTCATGAGTCAAAATATTGTCAATAGGAGCACAACTTTAGTAAACACTCCTATGGGTCGTATTTCATGAGTTAAAATATTGTCGATAAGGGCACAACTTTAGTAAACGCTCCTATGTGTCGTATTTCATGAGTTAAAATATTGTCAATAGGAGCACAACTTTAGTAAACGCTCCTATGGGTCGTATTTCATGAGTTAAAATATTGTCGATAGGGAGCACAACTTTAGTAAACGCTCTTATGGGTCGTATTTCATGAGTTAAAATATTGTCGATAGGAGCACAACTTTAGTAAACGCTCCTATGGGTCGTATTTCATGAGTTAAAATATTGTCGATAGGGGCACAACTTTAGTAAACGCTCCTATGGGTCGTATTTCATGAGTTAAAATATTGTCGATAGGGAGCACAACTTTAGTAAACGCTCTTATGGGTCGTATTTCATGAGTTAAAATATTGTCGATAGGGGCACAACTTTAGTAAACGCTCCTATGTGTCGTATTTCATGAGTTAAAATATTGTCGATAGGGGCACAACTTTAGTAAACGCTCCTCTGGGTCGTATTTCATGAGTTAAAATATTGTCGATAGGAGCACAACTTTAGTAAACGCTCCTATGGGTCGTATTTCATGAGTTAAAATATTGTCGATAGGAGCACAACTTTAGTAAACGCTCCTGTGGGTCGTATTTCATGAGTTAAAATATTGTCGATAGGGGCACAACTTTAGTAAACGCTCCTATGTGTCGTATTTCATGAGTTAAAATATTGTCGATAGGGAGCACAACTTTAGTAAACGCTCTTATGGGTCGTATTTCATGAGTTAAAATATTGTCGATAGGAGCACAACTTTAGTAAACGCTCCTATGGGTCGTATTTCATGAGTTAAAATATTGTCAATAGGAGCACAACTTTAGTAAACGCTCCTGTGGGTCGTATTTCATGAGTTAAAATATTGTCAATAGGAGCACAACTTTAGTAAACGCTCCTATGGGTCGTATTTCATGAGTTAAAATATTGTCGATAGGGGCACAACTTTAGTAAACGCTCCTCTGGGTCGTATTTCATGAGTCAAAATATTGTCAATAGGAGCACAACTTTAGTAAACACTCCTATGGGTCGTATTTCATGAGTTAAAATATTGTCGATAAGGGCACAACTTTAGTAAACGCTCCTATGTGTCGTATTTCATGAGTTAAAATATTGTCAATAGGAGCACAACTTTAGTAAACGCTCCTATGGGTCGTATTTCATGAGTTAAAATATTGTCGATAGGGAGCACAACTTTAGTAAACGCTCCTGTGGGTCGTATTTCATGAGTTAAAATATTGTCGATAGGGGCACAACTTTAGTAAACGCTCTTATGGGTCGTATTTCATGAGTTAAAATATTGTCGATAGGAGCACAACTTTAGTAAACGCTCCTATAGGTCGTATTTCATGAGTTAAAATATTGTCGATAGGGGCACAACTTTAGTAAACGCTCCTATGGGTCGTATTTCATGAGTTAAAATATTGTCGATAGGGAGCACAACTTTAGTAAACGCTCTTATGGGTCGTATTTCATGAGTTAAAATATTGTCGATAGGAGCACAACTTTAGTAAACGCTCCTATGTGTCGTATTTCATGAGTTAAAATATTGTCGATAGGGGCACAACTTTAGTAAACGCTCCTCTGGGTCGTATTTCATGAGTTAAAATATTGTTGATAGGAGCACAACTTTAGTAAACGCTCCTGTGGGTCGTATTTCATGAGTTAAAATATTGTCGATAGGAGCACAACTTTAGTAAACGCTCCTGTGGGTCGTATTTCATGAGTTAAAATATTGTCGATAGGGGCACAACTTTAGTAAACGCTCCTATGTGTCGTATTTCATGAGTTAAAATATTGTCGATAGGGGCACAACTTTAGTAAACGCTCCTATGTGTCGTATTTCATGAGTTAAAATATTGTCGATAGGAGCACAACTTTAGTAAACGCTCCTGTGGGTCGTATTTCATGAGTTAAAATATTGTCGATAGGGGCACAACTTTAGTAAACGCTCCTATGTGTCGTATTTCATGAGTTAAAATATTGTCGATAGGGGCACAACTTTAGTAAACGCTCCTATGTGTCGTATTTCATGAGTTAAAATATTGTCGATAGGAGCACAACTTTAGTAAACGCTCCTATGGGTCGTATTTCATGAGTTAAAATATTGTCAATAGGAGCACAACTTTAGTAAACGCTCCTGTGGGTCGTATTTCATGAGTTAAAATATTGTCAATAGGAGCACAACTTTAGTAAACGCTCCTATGGGTCGTATTTCATGAGTTAAAATATTGTCAATAGGAGCACAACTTTAGTAAACACTCCTATGGGTCGTATTTCATGAGTTAAAATATTGTCGATAGGGGCACAACTTTAGTAAACGCTCCTATGTGTCGTATTTCATGAGTCAAAATATTGTCAATAGGAGCACAACTTTAGTAAACACTCCTATGGGTCGTATTTCATGAGTTAAAATATTGTCGATAAGGGCACAACTTTAGTAAACGCTCCTATGTGTCGTATTTCATGAGTTAAAATATTGTCAATAGGAGCACAACTTTAGTAAACGCTCCTATGGGTCGTATTTCATGAGTTAAAATATTGTCGATAGGGAGCACAACTTTAGTAAACGCTCTTATGGGTCGTATTTCATGAGTTAAAATATTGTCGATAGGAGCACAACTTTAGTAAACGCTCCTATGGGTCGTATTTCATGAGTTAAAATATTGTCGATAGGGGCACAACTTTAGTAAACGCTCCTATGGGTCGTATTTCATGAGTTAAAATATTGTCGATAGGGAGCACAACTTTAGTAAACGCTCTTATGGGTCGTATTTCATGAGTTAAAATATTGTCGATAGGAGCACAACTTTAGTAAACGCTCCTATGTGTCGTATTTCATGAGTTAAAATATTGTCGATAGGGGCACAACTTTAGTAAACGCTCCTCTGGGTCGTATTTCATGAGTTAAAATATTGTTGATAGGAGCACAACTTTAGTAAACGCTCCTGTGGGTCGTATTTCATGAGTTAAAATATTGTCGATAGGAGCACAACTTTAGTAAACGCTCCTGTGGGTCGTATTTCATGAGTTAAAATATTGTCGATAGGGGCACAACTTTAGTAAACGCTCCTATGTGTCGTATTTCATGAGTTAAAATATTGTCGATAGGGAGCACAACTTTAGTAAACGCTCTTATGGGTCGTATTTCATGAGTTAAAATATTGTCGATAGGAGCACAACTTTAGTAAACGCTCCTATGGGTCGTATTTCATGAGTTAAAATATTGTCAATAGGAGCACAACTTTAGTAAACGCTCCTATGGGTCGTATTTCATGAGTTAAAATATTGTCAATAGGAGCACAACTTTAGTAAACGCTCCTGTGGGTCGTATTTCATGAGTTAAAATATTGTCAATAGGAGCACAACTTTAGTAAACGCTCCTGTGGGTCGTATTTCATGAGTTAAAATATTGTCAATAGGAGCACAACTTTAGTAAACGCTCCTGTGGGTCGTATTTCATGAGTTAAAATATTGTCAATAGGAGCACAACTTTAGTAAACGCTCCTGTGGGTCGTATTTCATGAGTTAAAATATTGTCGATAGGGGCACAACTTTAGTAAACGCTCCTATGGGTCGTATTTCATGAGTTAAAATATTGTCGATAGGGGCACAACTTTAGTAAACGCTCCTATGGGTCGTATTTCATGAGTTAAAATATTGTCGATAGGAGCACAACTTTAGTAAACGCTCCTCTGGGTCGTATTTCATGAGTTAAAATATTGTCAATAGGAGCACAACTTTAGTAAACGCTCTTATGGGTCGTATTTCATGAGTTAAAATATTGTCAATAGGAGCACAACTTTAGTAAATGCTCTTATGGGTCGTATTTCATGAGTTAAAATATTGTCAATAGGAGCACAACTTTAGTAAACGCTCCTGTGGGTCGTATTTCATGAGTTAAAATATTGTCAATAGGAGCACAACTTTAGTAAATGCTCTTATGGGTCGTATTTCATGAGTTTAAATATTGTCAATAGGAGCACAACTTTAGTAAATGCTCTTATGGGTCGTATTTCATGAGTTAAAATATTGTCAATAGGAGCACAACTTTAGTAAACGCTCCTGTGGGTCGTATTTCATGAGTTAAAATATTGTCGATAGGAGCACAACTTTAGTAAACGATCCTCTGGGTCGTATTTCATGAGTTAAAATATTGTCGATAGGGGCACAACTTTAGTAAACGCTCCTGTGGGTCGTATTTCATGAGTCAAAATATTGTCGATAGGAGCACAACTTTAGTAAACGCTCCTCTGGGTCGTATTTCATGAGTTAAAATATTGTCGATAGGGGCACAACTTTAGTAAACGCTCCTCTGGGTCGTATTTCATGAGTTAAAATATTGTCGATAGGGGCACAACTTTAGTAAACTCTCCTGTGGGTCGTATTTCATGAGTTAAAATATTGTCGATAGGAGCACAACTTTAGTAAACGCTCCTCTGGGTCGTATTTCATGAGTTAAAATATTGTCGATAGGGGCACAACTTTAGTAAACACTCCTATGGGTCGTATTTCATGAGTTAAAATATTGTCGATAGGAGCACAACATTAGTAAACGCTCCTGTGGGTCGTATTTCATGAGTTAAAATATTGTCGATAAGGGCACAACTTTAGTAAACGCTCCTCTGGGTCGTATTTCATGAGTTAAAATATTGTCAATAGGAGCACAACTTTAGTAAACGCTCCTCTGGGTCGTATTTCATGAGTTAAAATATTGTCGATAGGGGCACAACTTTAGTAAACGCTCCTCTGGGTCGTATTTCATGAGTTAAAATATTGTCGATAGGGGCACAACTTTAGTAAACTCTCCTGTGGGTCGTATTTCATGAGTTAAAATATTGTCGATAGGAGCACAACTTTAGTAAACGCTCCTCTGGGTCGTATTTCATGAGTTAAAATATTGTCGATAGGGGCACAACTTTAGTAAACACTCCTATGGGTCGTATTTCATGAGTTAAAATATTGTCGATAGGAGCACAACATTAGTAAACGCTCCTGTGGGTCGTATTTCATGAGTTAAAATATTGTCGATAAGGGCACAACTTTAGTAAACGCTCCTCTGGGTCGTATTTCATGAGTTAAAATATTGTCAATAGGAGCACAACTTTAGTAAACGCTCCTATGGGTCGTATTTCATGTGTTAAAATATTGTCAATAGGAGCACAACTTTAGTAAACACTCCTATGGGTCGTATTTCATGAGTTAAAATATTGTCGATAGGGGCACAACTTTAGTAAACGCTCCTATGTGTCGTATTTCATGAGTCAAAATATTGTCAATAGGAGCACAACTTTAGTAAACACTCCTATGGGTCGTATTTCATGAGTTAAAATATTGTCGATAGGGGCACAACTTTAGTAAACGCTCCTCTGGGTCGTATTTCATGAGTCAAAATATTGTCAATAGGAGCACAACTTTAGTAAACACTCCTATGGGTCGTATTTCATGAGTTAAAATATTGTCGATAAGGGCACAACTTTAGTAAACGCTCCTATGTGTCGTATTTCATGAGTTAAAATATTGTCAATAGGAGCACAACTTTAGTAAACGCTCCTATGGGTCGTATTTCATGAGTTAAAATATTGTCGATAGGGGCACAACTTTAGTAAACGCTCCTATGGGTCGTATTTCATGAGTTAAAATATTGTCGATAGGAGCACAACTTTAGTAAACGCTCCTCTGGGTCGTATTTCATGAGTCAAAATATTGTCGATAGGGGCACAACTTTAGTAAACGCTCCTCTGGGTCGTATTTCATGAGTTAAAATATTGTCGATAGGGGCACAACTTTAGTAAACGCTCCTCTGGGTCGTATTTCATGAGTTAAAATATTGTCGATAGGGGCACAACTTTAGTAAACTCTCCTGTGGGTCGTATTTCATGAGTTAAAATATTGTCGATAGGAGCACAACTTTAGTAAACGCTCCTCTGGGTCGTATTTCATGAGTTAAAATATTGTCGATAGGGGCACAACTTTAGTAAACACTCCTATGGGTCGTATTTCATGAGTTAAAATATTGTCGATAGGAGCACAACATTAGTAAACGCTCCTGTGGGTCGTATTTCATGAGTTAAAATATTGTCGATAAGGGCACAACTTTAGTAAACGCTCCTCTGGGTCGTATTTCATGAGTTAAAATATTGTCAATAGGAGCACAACTTTAGTAAACGCTCCTATGGGTCGTATTTCATGTGTTAAAATATTGTCAATAGGAGCACAACTTTAGTAAACACTCCTATGGGTCGTATTTCATGAGTTAAAATATTGTCGATAGGGGCACAACTTTAGTAAACGCTCCTATGTGTCGTATTTCATGAGTCAAAATATTGTCAATAGGAGCACAACTTTAGTAAACACTCCTATGGGTCGTATTTCATGAGTTAAAATATTGTCGATAGGGGCACAACTTTAGTAAACGCTCCTCTGGGTCGTATTTCATGAGTCAAAATATTGTCAATAGGAGCACAACTTTAGTAAACACTCCTATGGGTCGTATTTCATGAGTTAAAATATTGTCGATAAGGGCACAACTTTAGTAAACGCTCCTATGTGTCGTATTTCATGAGTTAAAATATTGTCAATAGGAGCACAACTTTAGTAAACGCTCCTATGGGTCGTATTTCATGAGTTAAAATATTGTCGATAGGGAGCACAACTTTAGTAAACGCTCTTATGGGTCGTATTTCATGAGTTAAAATATTGTCGATAGGAGCACAACTTTAGTAAACGCTCCTATGGGTCGTATTTCATGAGTTAAAATATTGTCGATAGGGGCACAACTTTAGTAAACGCTCCTATGGGTCGTATTTCATGAGTTAAAATATTGTCGATAGGGAGCACAACTTTAGTAAACGCTCTTATGGGTCGTATTTCATGAGTTAAAATATTGTCGATAGGAGCACAACTTTAGTAAACGCTCCTATGTGTCGTATTTCATGAGTTAAAATATTGTCGATAGGGGCACAACTTTAGTAAACGCTCCTCTGGGTCGTATTTCATGAGTTAAAATATTGTTGATAGGAGCACAACTTTAGTAAACGCTCCTGTGGGTCGTATTTCATGAGTTAAAATATTGTCGATAGGAGCACAACTTTAGTAAACGCTCCTGTGGGTCGTATTTCATGAGTTAAAATATTGTCGATAGGGGCACAACTTTAGTAAACGCTCCTATGTGTCGTATTTCATGAGTTAAAATATTGTCGATAGGGAGCACAACTTTAGTAAACGCTCTTATGGGTCGTATTTCATGAGTTAAAATATTGTCGATAGGAGCACAACTTTAGTAAACGCTCCTATGGGTCGTATTTCATGAGTTAAAATATTGTCAATAGGAGCACAACTTTAGTACACGCTCCTATGGGTCGTATTTCATGAGTTAAAATATTGTCAATAGGAGCACAACTTTAGTAAACGCTCCTGTGGGTCGTATTTCATGAGTTAAAATATTGTCAATAGGAGCACAACTTTAGTAAACGCTCCTGTGGGTCGTATTTCATGAGTTAAAATATTGTCAATAGGAGCACAACTTTAGTAAACGCTCCTGTGGGTCGTATTTCATGAGTTAAAATATTGTCAATAGGAGCACAACTTTAGTAAACGCTCCTGTGGGTCGTATTTCATGAGTTAAAATATTGTCGATAGGGGCACAACTTTAGTAAACGCTCCTATGGGTCGTATTTCATGAGTTAAAATATTGTCGATAGGGGCACAACTTTAGTAAACGCTCCTATGGGTCGTATTTCATGAGTTAAAATATTGTCGATAGGAGCACAACTTTAGTAAACGCTCCTCTGGGTCGTATTTCATGAGTTAAAATATTGTCAATAGGAGCACAACTTTAGTAAACGCTCTTATGGGTCGTATTTCATGAGTTAAAATATTGTCAATAGGAGCACAACTTTAGTAAATGCTCTTATGGGTCGTATTTCATGAGTTAAAATATTGTCAATAGGAGCACAACTTTAGTAAACGCTCCTGTGGGTCGTATTTCATGAGTTAAAATATTGTCAATAGGAGCACAACTTTAGTAAATGCTCTTATGGGTCGTATTTCATGAGTTTAAATATTGTCAATAGGAGCACAACTTTAGTAAATGCTCTTATGGGTCGTATTTCATGAGTTAAAATATTGTCAATAGGAGCACAACTTTAGTAAACGCTCCTGTGGGTCGTATTTCATGAGTTAAAATATTGTCGATAGGAGCACAACTTTAGTAAACGATCCTCTGGGTCGTATTTCATGAGTTAAAATATTGTCGATAGGGGCACAACTTTAGTAAACGCTCCTGTGGGTCGTATTTCATGAGTCAAAATATTGTCGATAGGAGCACAACTTTAGTAAACGCTCCTCTGGGTCGTATTTCATGAGTTAAAATATTGTCGATAGGGGCACAACTTTAGTAAACGCTCCTCTGGGTCGTATTTCATGAGTTAAAATATTGTCGATAGGGGCACAACTTTAGTAAACTCTCCTGTGGGTCGTATTTCATGAGTTAAAATATTGTCGATAGGAGCACAACTTTAGTAAACGCTCCTCTGGGTCGTATTTCATGAGTTAAAATATTGTCGATAGGGGCACAACTTTAGTAAACACTCCTATGGGTCGTATTTCATGAGTTAAAATATTGTCGATAGGAGCACAACATTAGTAAACGCTCCTGTGGGTCGTATTTCATGAGTTAAAATATTGTCGATAAGGGCACAACTTTAGTAAACGCTCCTCTGGGTCGTATTTCATGAGTTAAAATATTGTCAATAGGAGCACAACTTTAGTAAACGCTCCTATGGGTCGTATTTCATGTGTTAAAATATTGTCAATAGGAGCACAACTTTAGTAAACACTCCTATGGGTCGTATTTCATGAGTTAAAATATTGTCGATAGGGGCACAACTTTAGTAAACGCTCCTATGTGTCGTATTTCATGAGTCAAAATATTGTCAATAGGAGCACAACTTTAGTAAACACTCCTATGGGTCGTATTTCATGAGTTAAAATATTGTCGATAGGGGCACAACTTTAGTAAACGCTCCTCTGGGTCGTATTTCATGAGTCAAAATATTGTCAATAGGAGCACAACTTTAGTAAACACTCCTATGGGTCGTATTTCATGAGTTAAAATATTGTCGATAAGGGCACAACTTTAGTAAACGCTCCTATGTGTCGTATTTCATGAGTTAAAATATTGTCAATAGGAGCACAACTTTAGTAAACGCTCCTATGGGTCGTATTTCATGAGTTAAAATATTGTCGATAGGGAGCACAACTTTAGTAAACGCTCTTATGGGTCGTATTTCATGAGTTAAAATATTGTCGATAGGAGCACAACTTTAGTAAACGCTCCTATGGGTCGTATTTCATGAGTTAAAATATTGTCGATAGGGGCACAACTTTAGTAAACGCTCCTATGGGTCGTATTTCATGAGTTAAAATATTGTCGATAGGGAGCACAACTTTAGTAAACGCTCTTATGGGTCGTATTTCATGAGTTAAAATATTGTCGATAGGAGCACAACTTTAGTAAACGCTCCTATGTGTCGTATTTCATGAGTTAAAATATTGTCGATAGGGGCACAACTTTAGTAAACGCTCCTCTGGGTCGTATTTCATGAGTTAAAATATTGTCGATAGGAGCACAACTTTAGTAAACGCTCCTGTGGGTCGTATTTCATGAGTTAAAATATTGTCGATAGGGGCACAACTTTAGTAAACGCTCCTATGTGTCGTATTTCATGAGTTAAAATATTGTCGATAGGGAGCACAACTTTAGTAAACGCTCTTATGGGTCGTATTTCATGAGTTAAAATATTGTCGATAGGAGCACAACTTTAGTAAACGCTCCTATGGGTCGTATTTCATGAGTTAAAATATTGTCAATAGGAGCACAACTTTAGTAAACGCTCCTGTGGGTCGTATTTCATGAGTTAAAATATTGTCAATAGGAGCACAACTTTAGTAAACGCTCCTATGGGTCGTATTTCATGAGTTAAAATATTGTCGATAGGGGCACAACTTTAGTAAACGCTCCTCTGGGTCGTATTTCATGAGTCAAAATATTGTCAATAGGAGCACAACTTTAGTAAACACTCCTATGGGTCGTATTTCATGAGTTAAAATATTGTCGATAAGGGCACAACTTTAGTAAACGCTCCTATGTGTCGTATTTCATGAGTTAAAATATTGTCAATAGGAGCACAACTTTAGTAAACGCTCCTATGGGTCGTATTTCATGAGTTAAAATATTGTCGATAGGGAGCACAACTTTAGTAAACGCTCCTGTGGGTCGTATTTCATGAGTTAAAATATTGTCGATAGGGGCACAACTTTAGTAAACGCTCTTATGGGTCGTATTTCATGAGTTAAAATATTGTCGATAGGAGCACAACTTTAGTAAACGCTCCTATAGGTCGTATTTCATGAGTTAAAATATTGTCGATAGGGGCACAACTTTAGTAAACGCTCCTATGGGTCGTATTTCATGAGTTAAAATATTGTCGATAGGGAGCACAACTTTAGTAAACGCTCTTATGGGTCGTATTTCATGAGTTAAAATATTGTCGATAGGAGCACAACTTTAGTAAACGCTCCTATGTGTCGTATTTCATGAGTTAAAATATTGTCGATAGGGGCACAACTTTAGTAAACGCTCCTCTGGGTCGTATTTCATGAGTTAAAATATTGTTGATAGGAGCACAACTTTAGTAAACGCTCCTGTGGGTCGTATTTCATGAGTTAAAATATTGTCGATAGGAGCACAACTTTAGTAAACGCTCCTGTGGGTCGTATTTCATGAGTTAAAATATTGTCGATAGGGGCACAACTTTAGTAAACGCTCCTATGTGTCGTATTTCATGAGTTAAAATATTGTCGATAGGGGCACAACTTTAGTAAACGCTCCTATGTGTCGTATTTCATGAGTTAAAATATTGTCGATAGGGGCACAACTTTAGTAAACGCTCCTATGGGTCGTATTTCATGAGTTAAATATTGTCGATAGGGGCACAACTTTAGTAAACGCTCCTATGTGTCGTATTTCATGAGTTAAAATATTGTTGATAGGAGCACAACTTTAGTAAACGCTCCTATGGGTCGTATTTCATGAGTTAAAATATTGTCAATAGGAGCACAACTTTAGTAAACGCTCCTGTGGGTCGTATTTCATGAGTTAAAATATTGTCAATAGGAGCACAACTTTAGTAAACGCTCCTATGGGTCGTATTTCATGAGTTAAAATATTGTCGATAGGGAGCACAACTTTAGTAAACGCTCTTATGGGTCGTATTTCATGAGTTAAAATATTGTCGATAGGAGCACAACTTTAGTAAACGCTCCTATGGGTCGTATTTCATGAGTTAAAATATTGTCGATAGGGGCACAACTTTAGTAAACGCTCCTATGGGTCGTATTTCATGAGTTAAAATATTGTCGATAGGGAGCACAACTTTAGTAAACGCTCTTATGGGTCGTATTTCATGAGTTAAAATATTGTCGATAGGAGCACAACTTTAGTAAACGCTCCTATGTGTCGTATTTCATGAGTTAAAATATTGTCGATAGGGGCACAACTTTAGTAAACGCTCCTCTGGGTCGTATTTCATGAGTTAAAATATTGTCGATAGGAGCACAACTTTAGTAAACGCTCCTGTGGGTCGTATTTCATGAGTTAAAATATTGTCGATAGGAGCACAACTTTAGTAAATGCTCTTATGGGTCGTATTTCATGAGTTAAAATATTGTCAATAGGAGCACAACTTTAGTAAACGCTCCTGTGGGTCGTATTTCATGAGTTAAAATATTGTCAATAGGAGCACAACTTTAGTAAACGCTCCTCTGGGTCGTATTTCATGAGTTAAAATATTGTCGATAGGGGCACAACTTTAGTAAACGCTCCTCTGGGTCGTATTTCATGAGTCAAAATATTGTCAAAAGGAGCACAACTTTAGTAAACGCTCCTATGGGTCGTATTTCATGAGTTAAAATATTGTCGATAGGAGCACAACTTTAGTAAACGCTCTTATGGGTCGTATTTCATGAGTCAAAATATTGTCGATAGGGGCACAACTTTAGTAAACGCTCCTGTGGGTCGTATTTCATGAGTTAAAATATTGTCGATAGGGGCACAACTTTAGTAAACGCTCCTATGGGTCGTATTTCATGAGTTAAAATATTGTCGATAGGAGCACAACTTTAGTAAACGCTCCTCTGGGTCGTATTTCATGAGTTAAAATATTGTCGATAGGGGCACAACTTTAGTAAACGCTCCTCTGGGTCGTATTTCATGAGTCAAAATATTGTCAAAAGGAGCACAACTTTAGTAAACGCTCCTATGGGTCGTATTTCATGAGTTAAAATATTGTCGATAGGAGCACAACTTTAGTAAACGCTCTTATGGGTCGTATTTCATGAGTCAAAATATTGTCGATAGGGGCACAACTTTAGTAAACGCTCCTATGGGTCGTATTTCATGAGTTAAAATATTGTCGATAGGAGCACAACTTTAGTAAACGCTCTTATGGGTCGTATTTCATGAGTCAAAATATTGTCGATAGGAGCACAACTTTAGTAAACGCTCCTATGTGTCGTATTTCATGAGTTAAAATATTGTCGATAGGGGCACAACTTCAGTAAACGATCCTCTGGGTCGTATTTCATGAGTTAAAATATTGTCGATAGGGGCACAACTTTAGTAAACGCTCTTATGTTGCGTATTTCATGAGTCAAAATATTGTCGATAGGGGCACAACTTTAGTAAATGCTCCTATGTGTCGTATTTCATGAGTTAAAATATTGTCGATAGGGGCACAACTTTAGTAAACGATCCTCTGGGTCGTATTTCATGAGTTAAAATATTGTCGATAGGAGCACAACTTTAGTAAACGCTCTTATGGGTCGTATTTCATGAGTCAAAATATTGTCGATAGGGGCACAACTTTAGTAAACGCTCCTATGTGTCGTATTTCATGAGTTAAAATATTGTCGATAGGGGCACAACATTAGTAAACGCTCTTATGGGTCGTATTTCATGAGTTAAAATATTGTCGATAGGAGCACAACTTTAGTAAACGCTCCTATGGGTCGTATTTCATGAGTTAAAATATTGTCGATAGGAGCACAACTTTAGTAAACGCTCCTATGGGTCGTATTTCATGAGTTAAAATATTGTCAATAGGAGCACAACTTTAGTAAACGATCCTCTGGGTCGTATTTCATGAGTTAAAATATTGTCGATAGGGGCACAACTTTAGTAAACGCTCCTATGGGTCGTATTTCATGAGTTAAAATATTGTCGATAGGAGCACAACTTTAGTAAACGCTCCTATGGGTCGTATTTCATGAGTTAAAATATTGTCCATAGGAGCACAACTTTAGTAAACGCTCTTATGGGTCGTATTTCATGAGTTAAAATATTGTCGATAGGAGCACAACTTTAGTAAACGTTCCTATGGGTCGTATTTCATGAGTTAAAATATTGTCAATAGGAGCACAACTTTAGTAAACGTTCCTATGGGTCGTATTTCATGAGTTAAAATATTGTCGATAGGAGCACAACTTTAGTAAACGCTCCTATGGGTCGTATTTCATGAGTTAAAATATTGTCAATAGGAGCACAACTTTAGTAAACGCTCTTATGGGTCGTATTTCATGAGTTAAAATATTGTCAATAGGAGCACAACTTTAGTAAACGCTCCTATGGGTCGTATTTCATGAGTTAAAATATTGTCAATAGGAGCACAACTTTAGTAAACGCTCCTATGGGTCGTATTTCATGAGTTAAAATATTGTTGATAGGGGCACAACTTTAGTAAACGCTCTTATGGGTCGTATTTCATGAGTTAAAATATTGTCGATAGGGGCACAACTTTAGTAAACGCTCTTATGGGTCGTATTTCATGAGTTAAAATATTGTCGATAGGGGCACAACTTTAGTAAACGCTCCTGTGGGTCGTATTTCATGAGTTAAAATATTGTCAATAGGAGCACAACTTTAGTAAACGCTCCTATGGGTCGTATTTCATGAGTTAAAATATTGTTGATAGGGGCACAACTTTAGTAAACGCTCTTATGGGTCGTATTTCATGAGTTAAAATATTGTCAATAGGAGCACAACTTTAGTAAACGATCCTCTGGGTCGTATTTCATGAGTTAAAATATTGTTGATAGGGGCACAACTTTAGTAAACGCTCCTATGGGTCGTATTTCATGAGTTAAAATATTGTTGATAGGGGCACAACTTTAGTAAACGCTCTTATGGGTCGTATTTCATGAGTTAAAATATTGTTGATAGGGGCACAACTTTAGTAAACGCTCCTATGGGTCGTATTTCATGAGTTAAAATATTGTTGATAGGGGCACAACTTTAGTAAACGCTCCTATGGGTCGTATTTCATGAGTTAAAATATTGTTGATAGGGGCACAACTTTAGTAAACGCTCTTATGGGTCGTATTTCATGAGTTAAAATATTGTCGATAGGGGCACAACTTTAGTAAACGCTCTTATGGGTCGTATTTCATGAGTTAAAATATTGTCAATAGGAGCACAACTTTAGTAAACGATCCTCTGGGTCGTATTTCATGAGTTAAAATATTGTCGATAAGGGCACAACTTTAGTAAACGCTCATATGGGTCGTATTTCATGAGTTAAAATATTGTCGATAGGAGCACAACTTTAGTAAACGATCCTCTGGGTCGTATTTCATGAGTTAAAATATTGTTGATAGGGGCACAACTTTAGTAAACGCTCATATGGGTCATATTTCATGAGTTAAAATATTGTCGATAGGAGCACAACTTTAGTAAACGATCCTCTGGGTCGTATTTCATGAGTTAAAATATTGTCGATAGGGGCACAACTTTAGTAAATGCTCATATGGGTCGTATTTCATGAGTTAAAATATTGTCGATAGGAGCACAACTTTAGTAAACGCTCCTATGGGTCGTATTTCATGAGTTAAAATATTGTCGATAGGGGCACAACTTTAGTAAAAGCTCCTACTGGTCGTATTTCATGAGTTAAAATATTGTCGATAGGGGCACAACTTTAGTAAACGCTCCTATGTGTCGTATTTTATGAGTTAAAATATTGTCGATAGGGGCGCAACTTTAGTAAACACTCCTATGGGTCGTATATCATGAGTTAAAATATTGTCGATAGGAGCACAACTTTAGTAAACGCTCCTATGGGTCGTATTTCATGAGTTAAAATATTGTCGATAGGAGCACAACTTTAGTAAACGCTCTTATGGGTCGTATTTCATGAGTTAAAATATTGTCGATAGGAGCACAACTTTAGTAAACGCTCCTGTGGGTCGTATTTCATGAGTTAAAATATTGTCGATAGGAGCACAACTTTAGTAAACGCTCCTGTGGGTCGTATTTCATGAGTTAAAATATTGTCGATAGGAGCACAACTTTAGTAAACGCTCCTCTGGGTCGTATTTCATGAGTCAAAATATTGTCGATAGGAGCACAACTTTAGTAAACGCTCCTCTGGGTCGTATTTCATGAGTCAAAATATTGTCGATAGGAGCACAACTTTAGTAAACGCTCCTATGGGTCGTATTTCAAGAGTTAAAATATTGTCGATAGGAGCACAACTTTAGTAAACGCTCCTATGGGTCGTATTTCATGAGTTAAAATATTGTCGATAGGGGCACAACTTTAGTAAACGCTCCTATGGGTCGTATTTCATGAGTTAAAATATTGTCGATAGGAGCACAACTTTAGTAAACGCTCCTATGGGTCGTATTTCATGAGTTAAAATATTGTCAATAGGAGCACAACTTTAGTAAACGATCCTCTGGGTCGTATTTCATGAGTTAAAATATTGTCGATAGGGGCACAACTTTAGTAAACGCTCCTATGGGTCGTATTTCATGAGTTAAAATATTGTCGATAGGAGCACAACTTTAGTAAACGCTCCTATGGGTCATATTTCATGAGTTAAAATATTGTCAATAGGAGCACAACTTTAGTAAACGCTCCTATGGGTCGTATTTCATGAGTTAAAATATTGTCAATAGGAGCAAAACTTTAGTAAACGCTCTTATGGGTCGTATTTCATGAGTTAAAATATTGTCAATAGGAGCACAACTTTAGTAAACGCTCCTATGGGTCGTATTTCATGAGTTAAAATATTGTCAATAGGAGCACAACTTTAGTAAACGCTCCTGTGGGTCGTATTTCATGAGTTAAAATATTGTCAATAGGAGCACAACTTTAGTAAACGCTCCTATGGGTCGTATTTCATGAGTTAAAATATTGTCAATAGGAGCACAACTTTAGTAAACGCTCCTCTGGGTCGTATTTCATGGGTTAAAATATTGTCAATAGGAGCACAACTTTAGTAAACGCTCCTATGGGTCGTATTTCATGAGTTAAAATATTGTTGATAGGGGCACAACTTTAGTAAACGCTCTTATGGGTCGTATTTCATGAGTTAAAATATTGTCAATAGGAGCACAACTTTAGTAAACGATCCTCTGGGTCGTATTTCATGAGTTAAAATATTGTTGATAGGGGCACAACTTTAGTAAACGCTCCTATGGGTCGTATTTCATGAGTTAAAATATTGTTGATAGGGGCACAACTTTAGTAAACGCTCTTATGGGTCGTATTTCATGAGTTAAAATATTGTTGATAGGGGCACAACTTTAGTAAACGCTCCTATGGGTCGTATTTCATGAGTTAAAATATTGTTGATAGGGGCACAACTTTAGTAAACGCTCCTATGGGTCGTATTTCATGAGTTAAAATATTGTTGATAGGGGCACAACTTTATTAAACGCTCTTATGGGTCGTATTTCATGAGTTAAAATATTGTCGATAGGGGCACAACTTTAGTAAACGCTCTTATGGGTCGTATTTCATGAGTTAAAATATTGTCAATAGGAGCACAACTTTAGTAAACGATCCTCTGGGTCGTATTTCATGAGTTAAAATATTGTCGATAAGGGCACAACTTTAGTAAACGCTCATATGGGTCGTATTTCATGAGTTAAAATATTGTCGATAGGAGCACAACTTTAGTAAACGATCCTCTGGGTCGTATTTCATGAGTTAAAATATTGTTGATAGGGGCACAACTTTAGTAAACGCTCATATGGGTCGTATTTCATGAGTTAAAATATTGTCGATAGGAGCACAACTTTAGTAAACGATCCTCTGGGTCGTATTTCATGAGTTAAAATATTGTCGATAGGGGCACAACTTTAGAAAATGCTCATATGGGTCGTATTTCATGAGTTAAAATATTGTCGATAGGAGCACAACTTTAGTAAACGCTCCTATGGGTCGTATTTCATGAGTTAAAATATTGTCGATAGGGGCACAACTTTAGTAAAAGCTCCTACTGGTCGTATTTCATGAGTTAAAATATTGTCGATAGGGGCACAACTTTAGTAAACGCTCCTATGTGTCGTATTTTATGAGTTAAAATATTGTCGATAGGGGCGCAACTTTAGTAAACACTCCTATGGGTCGTATATCATGAGTTAAAATATTGTCGATAGGAGCACAACTTTAGTAAACGCTCCTATGGGTCGTATTTCATGAGTTAAAATATTGTCGATAGGAGCACAACTTTAGTAAACGCTCTTATGGGTCGTATTTCATGAGTTAAAATATTGTCGATAGGAGCACAACTTTAGTAAACGCTCCTGTGGGTCGTATTTCATGAGTTAAAATATTGTCGATAGGAGCACAACTTTAGTAAACGCTCCTGTGGGTCGTATTTCATGAGTTAAAATATTGTCGATAGGAGCACAACTTTAGTAAACGCTCCTCTGGGTCGTATTTCATGAGTCAAAATATTGTCGATAGGAGCACAACTTTAGTAAACGCTCCTCTGGGTCGTATTTCATGAGTCAAAATATTGTCGATAGGAGCACAACTTTAGTAAACGCTCCTATGGGTCGTATTTCAAGAGTTAAAATATTGTCGATAGGAGCACAACTTTAGTAAACGCTCCTATGGGTCGTATTTCATGAGTTAAAATATTGTCGATAGGGGCACAACTTTAGTAAACGCTCCTATGGGTCGTATTTCATGAGTTAAAATATTGTCGATAGGAGCACAACTTTAGTAAACGCTCCTATGGGTCGTATTTCATGAGTTAAAATATTGTCAATAGGAGCACAACTTTAGTAAACGATCCTCTGGGTCGTATTTCATGAGTTAAAATATTGTCGATAGGGGCACAACTTTAGTAAACGCTCCTATGGGTCGTATTTCATGAGTTAAAATATTGTCGATAGGAGCACAACTTTAGTAAACGCTCCTATGGGTCATATTTCATGAGTTAAAATATTGTCAATAGGAGCACAACTTTAGTAAACGCTCCTATGGGTCGTATTTCATGAGTTAAAATATTGTCAATAGGAGCAAAACTTTAGTAAACGCTCTTATGGGTCGTATTTCATGAGTTAAAATATTGTCAATAGGAGCACAACTTTAGTAAACGCTCCTATGGGTCGTATTTCATGAGTTAAAATATTGTCAATAGAAGCACAACTTTAGTAAACGCTCCTGTGGGTCGTATTTCATGAGTTAAAATATTGTCAATAGGAGCACAACTTTAGTAAACGCTCCTATGGGTCGTATTTCATGAGTTAAAATATTGTCAATAGGAGCACAACTTTAGTAAACGCTCCTCTGGGTCGTATTTCATGGGTTAAAATATTGTCAATAGGAGCACAACTTTAGTAAACGCTCCTGTGGGTCGTATTTCATGAGTTAAAATATTGTCGATAGGAGCACAACTTTAGTAAACGCTCCTATGGGTCGTATTTCATGAGTTAAAATATTGTCGATAGGAGCACAACTTTAGTAAACGCTCCTATGGGTCGTATTTCATGAGTTAAAATATTGTCGATAGGGGCACAACTTTAGTAAACGCTCCTCTGGGTCGTATTTCATGAGTTAAAATATTGTCGATAGGGGCACAACTTTAGTAAACGCTCCTGTGGGTCGTATTTCATGAGTTAAAATATTGTCGATAGGGGCACAACTTTAGTAAACACTCCTATGGGTCGTATTTCATGAGTTAAAATATTGTCGATAGGAGCACAACATTAGTAAACGCTCCTGTGGGTCGTATTTCATGAGTTAAAATATTGTCAATAGGAGCACAACTTTAGTAAACGCTCCTGTGGGTCGTATTTCATGAGTTAAAATATTGTCAATAGGAGCACAACTTTAGTAAACGCTCCTATGGGTCGTATTTCATGTGTTAAAATATTGTCAATAGGAGCACAACTTTAGTAAACACTCCTATGGGTCGTATTTCATGAGTTAAAATATTGTCGATAGGGGCACAACTTTAGTAAACGCTCCTATGGGTCGTATTTCATGAGTCAAAATATTGTCAATAGGAGCACAACTTTAGTAAACACTCCTATGGTTCGTATTTCATGAGTTAAAATATTGTCGATAGGGGCACAACTTTAGTAAACGCTCCTCTGGGTCGTATTTCATGAGTCAAAATATTGTCAATAGGAGCACAACTTTAGTAAACACTCCTATGGGTCGTATTTCATGAGTTAAAATATTGTCGATAAGGGCACAACTTTAGTAAACGCTCCTATGTGTCGTATTTCATGAGTTAAAATATTGTCAATAGGAGCACAACTTTAGTAAACGCTCCTATGGGTCGTATTTCATGAGTTAAAATATTGTCGATAGGGAGCACAACTTTAGTAAACGCTCTTATGGGTCGTATTTCATGAGTTAAAATATTGTCGATAGGAGCACAACTTTAGTAAACGCTCCTATGGGTCGTATTTCATGAGTTAAAATATTGTCGATAGGGGCACAACTTTAGTAAACGCTCCTATGGGTCGTATTTCATGAGTTAAAATATTGTCAATAGGAGCACAACTTTAGTAAACGCTCCTGTGGGTCGTATTTCATGAGTTAAAATATTGTCAATAGGAGCACAACTTTAGTAAACGCTCCTGTGGGTCGTATTTCATGAGTTAAAATATTGTCGATAGGGGCACAACTTTAGTAAACGCTCCTATGGGTCGTATTTCATGAGTTAAAATATTGTCGATAGGAGCACAACTTTAGTAAACGCTCTTATGGGTCGTATTTCATGAGTTAAAATATTGTCGATAGGAGCACAACTTTAGTAAACGCTCCTGTGGGTCGTATTTCATGAGTTAAAATATTGTCGATAGGGGCACAACTTTAGTAAACGCTCTTATGGGTCGTATTTCATGAGTTAAAATATTGTCAATAGGAGCACAACTTTAGTAAATGCTCTTATGGGTCGTATTTCATGAGTTAAAATATTGTCAATAGGAGCACAACTTTAGTAAACGCTCCTGTGGGTCGTATTTCATGAGTTAAAATATTGTCGATAGGAGCACAACTTTAGTAAACGATCCTATGGGTCGTATTTCATGAGTTAAAATATTGTCAATAGGAGCACAACTTTAGTAAACGCTCCTGTGGGTCGTATTTCATGAGTTAAAATATTGTCAATAGGAGCACAACTTTAGTAAACGCTCCTGTGGGTCGTATTTCATGAGTTAAAATATTGTCAATAGGAGCACAACTTTAGTAAACGCTCCTGTGGGTCGTATTTCATGAGTTAAAATATTGTCAATAGGAGCACAACTTTAGTAAACGCTCCTGTGGGTCGTATTTCATGAGTTAAAATATTGTCGATAGGGGCACAACTTTAGTAAACGCTCCTATGGGTCGTATTTCATGAGTTAAAATATTGTCGATAGGGGCACAACTTTAGTAAACGCTCCTATGGGTCGTATTTCATGAGTTAAAATTTTGTCGATAGGAGCACAACTTTAGTAAACGCTCCTCTGGGTCGTATTTCATGAGTTAAAATATTGTCAATAGGAGCACAACTTTAGTAAACGCTCTTATGGGTCGTATTTCATGAGTTAAAATATTGTCAATAGGAGCACAACTTTAGTAAACGGTCTTATCGGTCGTATTTCATGAGTTAAAATATTGTCAATAGGAGCACAACTTTAGTAAACGCTCCTGTGGGTCGTATTTCATGAGTTAAAATATTGTCAATAGGAGCACAACTTTAGTAAATGCTCTTATGGGTCGTATTTCATGAGTTTAAATATTGTCAATAGGAGCACAACTTTAGTAAATGCTCTTATGGGTCGTATTTCATGAGTTAAAATATTGTCAATAGGAGCACAACTTTAGTAAACGCTCCTGTGGGTCGTATTTCATGAGTTAAAATATTGTCGATAGGAGCACAACTTTAGTAAACGCTCCTCTGGGTCGTATTTCATGAGTCAAAATATTGTCGATAGGGGCACAACTTTAGTAAACGCTCCTCTGGGTCGTATTTCATGAGTTAAAATATTGTCGATAGGGGCACAACTTTAGTAAACGCTCCTCTGGGTCGTATTTCATGAGTTAAAATATTGTCGATAGGGGCACAACTTTAGTAAACTCTCCTGTGGGTCGTATTTCATGAGTTAAAATATTGTCGATAGGAGCACAACTTTAGTAAACGCTCCTCTGGGTCGTATTTCATGAGTTAAAATATTGTCGATAGGGGCACAACTTTAGTAAACACTCCTATGGGTCGTATTTCATGAGTTAAAATATTGTCGATAGGAGCACAACATTAGTAAACGCTCCTGTGGGTCGTATTTCATGAGTTAAAATATTGTCGATAAGGGCACAACTTTAGTAAACGCTCCTCTGGGTCGTATTTCATGAGTTAAAATATTGTCAATAGGAGCACAACTTTAGTAAACGCTCCTATGGGTCGTATTTCATGTGTTAAAATATTGTCAATAGGAGCACAACTTTAGTAAACACTCCTATGGGTCGTATTTCATGAGTTAAAATATTGTCGATAGGGGCACAACTTTAGTAAACGCTCCTATGTGTCGTATTTCATGAGTCAAAATATTGTCAATAGGAGCACAACTTTAGTAAACACTCCTATGGGTCGTATTTCATGAGTTAAAATATTGTCGATAGGGGCACAACTTTAGTAAACGCTCCTCTGGGTCGTATTTCATGAGTCAAAATATTGTCAATAGGAGCACAACTTTAGTAAACACTCCTCTGGGTCGTATTTCATGAGTTAAAATATTGTCGATAAGGGCACAACTTTAGTAAACGCTCCTATGTGTCGTATTTCATGAGTTAAAATATTGTCAATAGGAGCACAACTTTAGTAAACGCTCCTATGGGTCGTATTTCATGAGTTAAAATATTGTCGATAGGGAGCACAACTTTAGTAAACGCTCTTATGGGTCGTATTTCATGAGTTAAAATATTGTCGATAGGAGCACAACTTTAGTAAACGCTCCTATGGGTCGTATTTCATGAGTTAAAATATTGTCGATAGGGGCACAACTTTAGTAAACGCTCCTATGGGTCGTATTTCATGAGTTAAAATATTGTCGATAGGGAGCACAACTTTAGTAAACGCTCTTATGGGTCGTATTTCATGAGTTAAAATATTGTCGATAGGAGCACAACTTTAGTAAACACTCCTATGGGTCGTATTTCATGAGTTAAAATATTGTTGATAGGAGCACAACTTTAGTAAACGCTCCTGTGGGTCGTATTTCATGAGTTAAAATATTGTCGATAGGAGCACAACTTTAGTAAACGCTCCTGTGGGTCGTATTTCATGAGTTAAAATATTGTCGATAGGGGCACAACTTTAGTAAACGCTCCTATGTGTCGTATTTCATGTGTTAAAATATTGTCGATAGGGAGCACAACTTTAGTAAACGCTCTTATGGGTCGTATTTCATGAGTTAAAATATTGTCGATAGGAGCACAACTTTAGTAAACGCTCCTATGGGTCGTATTTCATGAGTTAAAATATTGTCAATAGGAGCACAACTTTAGTAAACGCTCCTATGGGTCGTATTTCATGAGTTAAAATATTGTCAATAGGAGCACAACTTTAGTAAACGCTCCTGTGGGTCGTATTTCATGAGTTAAAATATTGTCGATAGGGGCACAACTTTAGTAAACGCTCTTATGGGTCGTATTTCATGAGTTTAAATATTGTCAATAGGAGCACAACTTTAGTAAATGCTCTTATGGGTCGTATTTCATGAGTTAAAATATTGTCAATAGGAGCACAACTTTAGTAAACGCTCCTGTGGGTCGTATTTGATGAGTTAAAATATTGTCGATAGGAGCACAACTTTAGTAAACGATCCTATGGGTCGTATTTCATGAGTTAAAATATTGTCAATAGGAGCACAACTTTAGTAAACGCTCCTGTGGGTCGTATTTCATGAGTTAAAATATTGTCAATAGGAGCACAACTTTAGTAAACGCTCCTGTGGGTCGTATTTCATGAGTTAAAATATTGTCAATAGGAGCACAACTTTAGTAAACGCTCCTGTGGGTCGTATTTCATGAGTTAAAATATTGTCAATAGGAGCACAACTTTAGTAAACGCTCCTGTGGGTCGTATTTCATGAGTTAAAATATTGTCGATAGGGGCACAACTTTAGTAAACGCTCCTATGGGTCGTATTTCATGAGTTAAAATATTGTCGATAGGGGCACAACTTTAGTAAACGCTCCTATGGGTCGTATTTCATGAGTTAAAATATTGTCGATAGGAGCACAACTTTAGTAAACGCTCCTCTGGGTCGTATTTCATGAGTTAAAATATTGTCAATAGGAGCACAACTTTAGTAAACGCTCTTATGGGTCGTATTTCATGAGTTAAAATATTGTCAATAGGAGCACAACTTTAGTAAATGCTCTTATGGGTCGTATTTCATGAGTTAAAATATTGTCAATAGGAGCACAACTTTAGTAAACGCTCCTGTGGGTCGTATTTCATGAGTTAAAATATTGTCAATAGGAGCACAACTTTAGTAAATGCTCTTATGGGTCGTATTTCATGAGTTTAAATATTGTCAATAGGAGCACAACTTTAGTAAATGCTCTTATGGGTCGTATTTCATGAGTTAAAATATTGTCAATAGGAGCACAACTTTAGTAAACGCTCCTGTGGGTCGTATTTCATGAGTTAAAATATTGTCGATAGGAGCACAACTTTAGTAAACGCTCCTCTGGGTCGTATTTCATGAGTCAAAATATTGTCGATAGGGGCACAACTTTAGTAAACGCTCCTCTGGGTCGTATTTCATGAGTTAAAATATTGTCGATAGGGGCACAACTTTAGTAAACGCTCCTCTGGGTCGTATTTCATGAGTTAAAATATTGTCGATAGGGGCACAACTTTAGTAAACTCTCCTGTGGGTCGTATTTCATGAGTTAAAATATTGTCGATAGGAGCACAACTTTAGTAAACGCTCCTCTGGGTCGTATTTCATGAGTTAAAATATTGTCGATAGGGGCACAACTTTAGTAAACACTCCTATGGGTCGTATTTCATGAGTTAAAATATTGTCGATAGGAGCACAACATTAGTAAACGCTCCTGTGGGTCGTATTTCATGAGTTAAAATATTGTCGATAAGGGCACAACTTTAGTAAACGCTCCTCTGGGTCGTATTTCATGAGTTAAAATATTGTCAATAGGAGCACAACTTTAGTAAACGCTCCTATGGGTCGTATTTCATGTGTTAAAATATTGTCAATAGGAGCACAACTTTAGTAAACACTCCTATGGGTCGTATTTCATGAGTTAAAATATTGTCGATAGGGGCACAACTTTAGTAAACGCTCCTATGTGTCGTATTTCATGAGTCAAAATATTGTCAATAGGAGCACAACTTTAGTAAACACTCCTCTGGGTCGTATTTCATGAGTTAAAATATTGTCGATAGGGGCACAACTTTAGTAAACGCTCCTCTGGGTCGTATTTCATGAGTTAAAATATTGTCGATAGGGGCACAACTTTAGTAAACTCTCCTGTGGGTCGTATTTCATGAGTTAAAATATTGTCGATAGGAGCACAACTTTAGTAAACGCTCCTCTGGGTCGTATTTCATGAGTTAAAATATTGTCGATAGGGGCACAACTTTAGTAAACACTCCCATGGGTCGTATTTCATGAGTTAAAATATTGTCGATAGGAGCACAACATTAGTAAACGCTCCTGTGGGTCGTATTTCATGAGTTAAAATATTGTCGATAAGGGCACAACTTTAGTAAACGCTCCTCTGGGTCGTATTTCATGAGTTAAAATATTGTCAATAGGAGCACAACTTTAGTAAACGCTCCTATGGGTCGTATTTCATGTGTTAAAATATTGTCAATAGGAGCACAACTTTAGTAAACACTCCTATGGGTCGTATTTCATGAGTTAAAATATTGTCGATAGGGGCACAACTTTAGTAAACGCTCCTATGTGTCGTATTTCATGAGTCAAAATATTGTCAATAGGAGCACAACTTTAGTAAACACTCCTATGGGTCGTATTTCATGAGTTAAAATATTGTCGATAGGGGCACAACTTTAGTAAACGCTCCTCTGGGTCGTATTTCATGAGTCAAAATATTGTCAATAGGAGCACAACTTTAGTAAACACTCCTATGGGTCGTATTTCATGAGTTAAAATATTGTCGATAAGGGCACAACTTTAGTAAACGCTCCTATGTGTCGTATTTCATGAGTTAAAATATTGTCGATAGGAGCACAACTTTAGTAAACGCTCCTATGGGTCGTATTTCATGAGTTAAAATATTGTCGATAGGGGCACAACTTTAGTAAACGCTCCTATGGGTCGTATTTCATGAGTTAAAATATTGTCGATAGGGGCACAACTTTAGTAAACGCTCTTATGGGTCGTATTTCATGAGTTAAAATATTGTCAATAGGAGCACAACTTTAGTAAATGCTCTTATGGGTCGTATTTCATGAGTTAAAATATTGTCAATAGGAGCACAACTTTAGTAAACGCTCCTTTGGGTCGTATTTCATGAGTTAAAATATTGTCAATAGGAGCACAACTTTAGTAAATGCTCTTATGGGTCGTATTTCATGAGTTTAAATATTGTCAATAGGAGCACAACTTTAGTAAATGCTCTTATGGGTCGTATTTCATGAGTTTAAATATTGTCAATAGGAGCACAACTTTAGTAAACGCTCCTGTGGGTCGTATTTCATGAGTTAAAATATTGTCGATAGGGGCACAACTTTAGTAAACGCTCCTCTGGGTCGTATTTCATGAGTTAAAATATTGTCGATAGGGGCACAACTTTAGTAAACGCTCCTGTGGGTCGTATTTCATGAGTTAAAATATTGTCGATAGGGGCACAACTTTAGTAAACACTCCTATGGGTCGTATTTCATGAGTTAAAATATTGTCGATAGGAGCACAACATTAGTAAACGCTCCTGTGGGTCGTATTTCATGAGTTAAAATATTGTCAATAGGAGCACAACTTTAGTAAACGCTCCTGTGGGTCGTATTTCATGAGTTAAAATATTGTCAATAGGAGCACAACTTTAGTAAACGCTCCTATGGGTCGTATTTCATGTGTTAAAATATTGTCAATAGGAGCACAACTTTAGTAAACACTCCTATGGGTCGTATTTCATGAGTTAAAATATTGTCGATAGGGGCACAACTTTAGTAAACGCTCCTATGGGTCGTATTTCATGAGTCAAAATATTGTCAATAGGAGCACAACTTTAGTAAACACTCCTATGGTTCGTATTTCATGAGTTAAAATATTGTCGATAGGGGCACAACTTTAGTAAACGCTCCTCTGGGTCGTATTTCATGAGTCAAAATATTGTCAATAGGAGCACAACTTTAGTAAACACTCCTATGGGTCGTATTTCATGAGTTAAAATATTGTCGATAAGGGCACAACTTTAGTAAACGCTCCTATGTGTCGTATTTCATGAGTTAAAATATTGTCAATAGGAGCACAACTTTAGTAAACGCTCCTATGGGTCGTATTTCATGAGTTAAAATATTGTCGATAGGGAGCACAACTTTAGTAAACGCTCTTATGGGTCGTATTTCATGAGTTAAAATATTGTCGATAGGAGCACAACTTTAGTAAACGCTCCTATGGGTCGTATTTCATGAGTTAAAATATTGTCGATAGGGGCACAACTTTAGTAAACGCTCCTATGGGTCGTATTTCATGAGTTAAAATATTGTCAATAGGAGCACAACTTTAGTAAACGCTCCTGTGGGTCGTATTTCATGAGTTAAAATATTGTCAATAGGAGCACAACTTTAGTAAACGCTCCTGTGGGTCGTATTTCATGAGTTAAAATATTGTCGATAGGGGCACAACTTTAGTAAACGCTCCTATGGGTCGTATTTCATGAGTTAAAATATTGTCGATAGGAGCACAACTTTAGTAAACGCTCTTATGGGTCGTATTTCATGAGTTAAAATATTGTCGATAGGAGCACAACTTTAGTAAACGCTCCTGTGGGTCGTATTTCATGAGTTAAAATATTGTCGATAGGGGCACAACTTTAGTAAACGCTCTTATGGGTCGTATTTCATGAGTTAAAATATTGTCAATAGGAGCACAACTTTAGTAAATGCTCTTATGGGTCGTATTTCATGAGTTAAAATATTGTCAATAGGAGCACAACTTTAGTAAACGCTCCTGTGGGTCGTATTTCATGAGTTAAAATATTGTCGATAGGAGCACAACTTTAGTAAACGATCCTATGGGTCGTATTTCATGAGTTAAAATATTGTCAATAGGAGCACAACTTTAGTAAACGCTCCTGTGGGTCGTATTTCATGAGTTAAAATATTGTCAATAGGAGCACAACTTTAGTAAACGCTCCTGTGGGTCGTATTTCATGAGTTAAAATATTGTCAATAGGAGCACAACTTTAGTAAACGCTCCTGTGGGTCGTATTTCATGAGTTAAAATATTGTCAATAGGAGCACAACTTTAGTAAACGCTCCTGTGGGTCGTATTTCATGAGTTAAAATATTGTCGATAGAGGCACAACTTTAGTAAACGCTCCTATGGGTCGTATTTCATGAGTTAAAATATTGTCGATAGGGGCACAACTTTAGTAAACGCTCCTATGGGTCGTATTTCATGAGTTAAAATTTTGTCGATAGGAGCACAACTTTAGTAAACGCTCCTCTGGGTCGTATTTCATGAGTTAAAATATTGTCAATAGGAGCACAACTTTAGTAAACGCTCTTATGGGTCGTATTTCATGAGTTAAAATATTGTCAATAGGAGCACAACTTTAGTAAACGGTCTTATCGGTCGTATTTCATGAGTTAAAATATTGTCAATAGGAGCACAACTTTAGTAAACGCTCCTGTGGGTCGTATTTCATGAGTTAAAATATTGTCAATAGGAGCACAACTTTAGTAAATGCTCTTATGGGTCGTATTTCATGAGTTTAAATATTGTCAATAGGAGCACAACTTTAGGAAATGCTCTTATGGGTCGTATTTCATGAGTTAAAATATTGTCAATAGGAGCACAACTTTAGTAAACGCTCCTGTGGGTCGTATTTCATGAGTTAAAATATTGTCGATAGGAGCACAACTTTAGTAAACGCTCCTCTGGGTCGTATTTCATGAGTCAAAATATTGTCGATAGGGGCACAACTTTAGTAAACGCTCCTCTGGGTCGTATTTCATGAGTTAAAATATTGTCGATAGGGGCACAACTTTAGTAAACGCTCCTCTGGGTCGTATTTCATGAGTTAAAATATTGTCGATAGGGGCACAACTTTAGTAAACGCTCCTGTGGGTCGTATTTCATGAGTTAAAATATTGTCGATAGGGGCACAACTTTAGTAAACGCTCCTATGGGTCGTATTTCATGAGTTAAAATATTGTCGATAGGAGCACAACTTTAGTAAACGCTCTTATGGGTCGTATTTCATGAGTTAAAATATTGTCGATAGGAGCACAACTTTAGTAAACGCTCCTGTGGGTCGTATTTCATGAGTTAAAATATTGTCGATAGGGGCACAACTTTAGTAAACGCTCTTATGGGTCGTATTTCATGAGTTAAAATATTGTCAATAGGAGCACAACTTTAGTAAATGCTCTTATGGGTCGTATTTCATGAGTTAAAATATTGTCAATAGGAGCACAACTTTAGTAAACGCTCCTGTGGGTCGTATTTCATGAGTTAAAATATTGTCGATAGGAGCACAACTTTAGTAAACGATCCTATGGGTCGTATTTCATGAGTTAAAATATTGTCAATAGGAGCACAACTTTAGTAAACGCTCCTGTGGGTCGTATTTCATGAGTTAAAATATTGTCAATAGGAGCACAACTTTAGTAAACGCTCCTGTGGGTCGTATTTCATGAGTTAAAATATTGTCAATAGGAGCACAACTTTAGTAAACGCTCCTGTGGGTCGTATTTCATGAGTTAAAATATTGTCAATAGGAGCACAACTTTAGTAAACGCTCCTGTGGGTCGTATTTCATGAGTTAAAATATTGTCGATAGGGGCACAACTTTAGTAAACGCTCCTATGGGTCGTATTTCATGAGTTAAAATATTGTCGATAGGGGCACAACTTTAGTAAACGCTCCTATGGGTCGTATTTCATGAGTTAAAATTTTGTCGATAGGAGCACAACTTTAGTAAACGCTCCTCTGGGTCGTATTTCATGAGTTAAAATATTGTCAATAGGAGCACAACTTTAGTAAACGCTCTTATGGGTCGTATTTCATGAGTTAAAATATTGTCAATAGGAGCACAACTTTAGTAAACGGTCTTATCGGTCGTATTTCATGAGTTAAAATATTGTCAATAGGAGCACAACTTTAGTAAACGCTCCTGTGGGTCGTATTTCATGAGTTAAAATATTGTCAATAGGAGCACAACTTTAGTAAATGCTCTTATGGGTCGTATTTCATGAGTTTAAATATTGTCAATAGGAGCACAACTTTAGTAAATGCTCTTATGGGTCGTATTTCATGAGTTAAAATATTGTCAATAGGAGCACAACTTTAGTAAACGCTCCTGTGGGTCGTATTTCATGAGTTAAAATATTGTCGATAGGAGCACAACTTTAGTAAACGCTCCTCTGGGTCGTATTTCATGAGTCAAAATATTGTCGATAGGGGCACAACTTTAGTAAACGCTCCTCTGGGTCGTATTTCATGAGTTAAAATATTGTCGATAGGGGCACAACTTTAGTAAACGCTCCTCTGGGTCGTATTTCATGAGTTAAAATATTGTCGATAGGGGCACAACTTTAGTAAACTCTCCTGTGGGTCGTATTTCATGAGTTAAAATATTGTCGATAGGAGCACAACTTTAGTAAACGCTCCTCTGGGTCGTATTTCATGAGTTAAAATATTGTCGATAGGGGCACAACTTTAGTAAACACTCCTATGGGTCGTATTTCATGAGTTAAAATATTGTCGATAGGAGCACAACATTAGTAAACGCTCCTGTGGGTCGTATTTCATGAGTTAAAATATTGTCGATAAGGGCACAACTTTAGTAAACGCTCCTCTGGGTCGTATTTCATGAGTTAAAATATTGTCAATAGGAGCACAACTTTAGTAAACGCTCCTATGGGTCGTATTTCATGTGTTAAAATATTGTCAATAGGAGCACAACTTTAGTAAACACTCCTATGGGTCGTATTTCATGAGTTAAAATATTGTCGATAGGGGCACAACTTTAGTAAACGCTCCTATGTGTCGTATTTCATGAGTCAAAATATTGTCAATAGGAGCACAACTTTAGTAAACACTCCTATGGGTCGTATTTCATGAGTTAAAATATTGTCGATAGGGGCACAACTTTAGTAAACGCTCCTCTGGGTCGTATTTCATGAGTCAAAATATTGTCAATAGGAGCACAACTTTAGTAAACACTCCTCTGGGTCGTATTTCATGAGTTAAAATATTGTCGATAAGGGCACAACTTTAGTAAACGCTCCTATGTGTCGTATTTCATGAGTTAAAATATTGTCAATAGGAGCACAACTTTAGTAAACGCTCCTATGGGTCGTATTTCATGAGTTAAAATATTGTCGATAGGGAGCACAACTTTAGTAAACGCTCTTATGGGTCGTATTTCATGAGTTAAAATATTGTCGATAGGAGCACAACTTTAGTAAACGCTCCTATGGGTCGTATTTCATGAGTTAAAATATTGTCGATAGGGGCACAACTTTAGTAAACGCTCCTATGGGTCGTATTTCATGAGTTAAAATATTGTCGATAGGGAGCACAACTTTAGTAAACGCTCTTATGGGTCGTATTTCATGAGTTAAAATATTGTCGATAGGAGCACAACTTTAGTAAACACTCCTATGGGTCGTATTTCATGAGTTAAAATATTGTTGATAGGAGCACAACTTTAGTAAACGCTCCTGTGGGTCGTATTTCATGAGTTAAAATATTGTCGATAGGAGCACAACTTTAGTAAACGCTCCTGTGGGTCGTATTTCATGAGTTAAAATATTGTCGATAGGGGCACAACTTTAGTAAACGCTCCTATGTGTCGTATTTCATGTGTTAAAATATTGTCGATAGGGAGCACAACTTTAGTAAACGCTCTTATGGGTCGTATTTCATGAGTTAAAATATTGTCGATAGGAGCACAACTTTAGTAAACGCTCCTATGGGTCGTATTTCATGAGTTAAAATATTGTCAATAGGAGCACAACTTTAGTAAACGCTCCTATGGGTCGTATTTCATGAGTTAAAATATTGTCAATAGGAGCACAACTTTAGTAAACGCTCCTGTGGGTCGTATTTCATGAGTTAAAATATTGTCGATAGGGGCACAACTTTAGTAAACGCTCTTATGGGTCGTATTTCATGAGTTTAAATATTGTCAATAGGAGCACAACTTTAGTAAACGCTCCTGTGGGTCGTATTTGATGAGTTAAAATATTGTCGATAGGAGCACAACTTTAGTAAACGATCCTATGGGTCGTATTTCATGAGTTAAAATATTGTCAATAGGAGCACAACTTTAGTAAACGCTCCTGTGGGTCGTATTTCATGAGTTAAAATATTGTCAATAGGAGCACAACTTTAGTAAACGCTCCTGTGGGTCGTATTTCATGAGTTAAAATATTGTCAATAGGAGCACAACTTTAGTAAACGCTCCTGTGGGTCGTATTTCATGAGTTAAAATATTGTCAATAGGAGCACAACTTTAGTAAACGCTCCTGTGGGTCGTATTTCATGAGTTAAAATATTGTCGATAGGGGCACAACTTTAGTAAACGCTCCTATGGGTCGTATTTCATGAGTTAAAATATTGTCGATAGGGGCACAACTTTAGTAAACGCTCCTATGGGTCGTATTTCATGAGTTAAAATATTGTCGATAGGAGCACAACTTTAGTAAACGCTCCTCTGGGTCGTATTTCATGAGTTAAAATATTGTCAATAGGAGCACAACTTTAGTAAACGCTCTTATGGGTCGTATTTCATGAGTTAAAATATTGTCAATAGGAGCACAACTTTAGTAAATGCTCTTATGGGTCGTATTTCATGAGTTAAAATATTGTCAATAGGAGCACAACTTTAGTAAACGCTCCTGTGGGTCGTATTTCATGAGTTAAAATATTGTCAATAGGAGCACAACTTTAGTAAATGCTCTTATGGGTCGTATTTCATGAGTTTAAATATTGTCAATAGGAGCACAACTTTAGTAAATGCTCTTATGGGTCGTATTTCATGAGTTAAAATATTGTCAATAGGAGCACAACTTTAGTAAACGCTCCTGTGGGTCGTATTTCATGAGTTAAAATATTGTCGATAGGAGCACAACTTTAGTAAACGCTCCTCTGGGTCGTATTTCATGAGTCAAAATATTGTCGATAGGGGCACAACTTTAGTAAACGCTCCTCTGGGTCGTATTTCATGAGTTAAAATATTGTCGATAGGGGCACAACTTTAGTAAACGCTCCTCTGGGTCGTATTTCATGAGTTAAAATATTGTCGATAGGGGCACAACTTTAGTAAACTCTCCTGTGGGTCGTATTTCATGAGTTAAAATATTGTCGATAGGAGCACAACTTTAGTAAACGCTCCTCTGGGTCGTATTTCATGAGTTAAAATATTGTCGATAGGGGCACAACTTTAGTAAACACTCCTATGGGTCGTATTTCATGAGTTAAAATATTGTCGATAGGAGCACAACATTAGTAAACGCTCCTGTGGGTCGTATTTCATGAGTTAAAATATTGTCGATAAGGGCACAACTTTAGTAAACGCTCCTCTGGGTCGTATTTCATGAGTTAAAATATTGTCAATAGGAGCACAACTTTAGTAAACGCTCCTATGGGTCGTATTTCATGTGTTAAAATATTGTCAATAGGAGCACAACTTTAGTAAACACTCCTATGGGTCGTATTTCATGAGTTAAAATATTGTCGATAGGGGCACAACTTTAGTAAACGCTCCTATGTGTCGTATTTCATGAGTCAAAATATTGTCAATAGGAGCACAACTTTAGTAAACACTCCTCTGGGTCGTATTTCATGAGTTAAAATATTGTCGATAGGGGCACAACTTTAGTAAACGCTCCTCTGGGTCGTATTTCATGAGTTAAAATATTGTCGATAGGGGCACAACTTTAGTAAACTCTCCTGTGGGTCGTATTTCATGAGTTAAAATATTGTCGATAGGAGCACAACTTTAGTAAACGCTCCTCTGGGTCGTATTTCATGAGTTAAAATATTGTCGATAGGGGCACAACTTTAGTAAACACTCCCATGGGTCGTATTTCATGAGTTAAAATATTGTCGATAGGAGCACAACATTAGTAAACGCTCCTGTGGGTCGTATTTCATGAGTTAAAATATTGTCGATAAGGGCACAACTTTAGTAAACGCTCCTCTGGGTCGTATTTCATGAGTTAAAATATTGTCAATAGGAGCACAACTTTAGTAAACGCTCCTATGGGTCGTATTTCATGTGTTAAAATATTGTCAATAGGAGCACAACTTTAGTAAACACTCCTATGGGTCGTATTTCATGAGTTAAAATATTGTCGATAGGGGCACAACTTTAGTAAACGCTCCTATGTGTCGTATTTCATGAGTCAAAATATTGTCAATAGGAGCACAACTTTAGTAAACACTCCTATGGGTCGTATTTCATGAGTTAAAATATTGTCGATAGGGGCACAACTTTAGTAAACGCTCCTCTGGGTCGTATTTCATGAGTCAAAATATTGTCAATAGGAGCACAACTTTAGTAAACACTCCTATGGGTCGTATTTCATGAGTTAAAATATTGTCGATAAGGGCACAACTTTAGTAAACGCTCCTATGTGTCGTATTTCATGAGTTAAAATATTGTCGATAGGAGCACAACTTTAGTAAACGCTCCTATGGGTCGTATTTCATGAGTTAAAATATTGTCGATAGGGGCACAACTTTAGTAAACGCTCCTATGGGTCGTATTTCATGAGTTAAAATATTGTCGATAGGGGCACAACTTTAGTAAACGCTCTTATGGGTCGTATTTCATGAGTTAAAATATTGTCAATAGGAGCACAACTTTAGTAAATGCTCTTATGGGTCGTATTTCATGAGTTAAAATATTGTCAATAGGAGCACAACTTTAGTAAACGCTCCTTTGGGTCGTATTTCATGAGTTAAAATATTGTCAATAGGAGCACAACTTTAGTAAATGCTCTTATGGGTCGTATTTCATGAGTTAAAATATTGTCGATAGGGGCACAACTTTAGTAAACGCTCCTATGGGTCGTATTTCATGAGTCAAAATATTGTCAATAGGAGCACAACTTTAGTAAACACTCCTATGGTTCGTATTTCATGAGTTAAAATATTGTCGATAGGGGCACAACTTTAGTAAACGCTCCTCTGGGTCGTATTTCATGAGTCAAAATATTGTCAATAGGAGCACAACTTTAGTAAACACTCCTATGGGTCGTATTTCATGAGTTAAAATATTGTCGATAAGGGCACAACTTTAGTAAACGCTCCTATGTGTCGTATTTCATGAGTTAAAATATTGTCAATAGGAGCACAACTTTAGTAAACGCTCCTATGGGTCGTATTTCATGAGTTAAAATATTGTCGATAGGGAGCACAACTTTAGTAAACGCTCTTATGGGTCGTATTTCATGAGTTAAAATATTGTCGATAGGAGCACAACTTTAGTAAACGCTCCTATGGGTCGTATTTCATGAGTTAAACTATTGTCGATAGGGGCACAACTTTAGTAAACGCTCCTATGGGTCGTATTTCATGAGTTAAAATATTGTCAATAGGAGCACAACTTTAGTAAACGCTCCTGTGGGTCGTATTTCATGAGTTAAAATATTGTCAATAGGAGCACAACTTTAGTAAACGCTCCTGTGGGTCGTATTTCATGAGTTAAAATATTGTCGATAGGGGCACAACTTTAGTAAACGCTCCTATGGGTCGTATTTCATGAGTTAAAATATTGTCGATAGGAGCACAACTTTAGTAAACGCTCTTATGGGTCGTATTTCATGAGTTAAAATATTGTCGATAGGAGCACAACTTTAGTAAACGCTCCTGTGGGTCGTATTTCATGAGTTAAAATATTGTCGATAGGGGCACAACTTTAGTAAACGCTCTTATGGGTCGTATTTCATGAGTTAAAATATTGTCAATAGGAGCACAACTTTAGTAAATGCTCTTATGGGTCGTATTTCATGAGTTAAAATATTGTCAATAGGAGCACAACTTTAGTAAACGCTCCTGTGGGTCGTATTTCATGAGTTAAAATATTGTCGATAGGAGCACAACTTTAGTAAACGATCCTATGGGTCGTATTTCATGAGTTAAAATATTGTCAATAGGAGCACAACTTTAGTAAACGCTCCTGTGGGTCGTATTTCATGAGTTAAAATATTGTCAATAGGAGCACAACTTTAGTAAACGCTCCTGTGGGTCGTATTTCATGAGTTAAAATATTGTCAATAGGAGCACAACTTTAGTAAACGCTCCTGTGGGTCGTATTTCATGAGTTAAAATATTGTCAATAGGAGCACAACTTTAGTAAACGCTCCTGTGGGTCGTATTTCATGAGTTAAAATATTGTCGATAGAGGCACAACTTTAGTAAACGCTCCTATGGGTCGTATTTCATGAGTTAAAATATTGTCGATAGGGGCACAACTTTAGTAAACGCTCCTATGGGTCGTATTTCATGAGTTAAAATTTTGTCGATAGGAGCACAACTTTAGTAAACGCTCCTCTGGGTCGTATTTCATGAGTTAAAATATTGTCAATAGGAGCACAACTTTAGTAAACGCTCTTATGGGTCGTATTTCATGAGTTAAAATATTGTCAATAGGAGCACAACTTTAGTAAACGGTCTTATCGGTCGTATTTCATGAGTTAAAATATTGTCAATAGGAGCACAACTTTAGTAAACGCTCCTGTGGGTCGTATTTCATGAGTTAAAATATTGTCAATAGGAGCACAACTTTAGTAAATGCTCTTATGGGTCGTATTTCATGAGTTTAAATATTGTCAATAGGAGCACAACTTTAGTAAATGCTCTTATGGGTCGTATTTCATGAGTTAAAATATTGTCAATAGGAGCACAACTTTAGTAAACGCTCCTGTGGGTCGTATTTCATGAGTTAAAATATTGTCGATAGGAGCACAACTTTAGTAAACGCTCCTCTGGGTCGTATTTCATGAGTCAAAATATTGTCGATAGGGGCACAACTTTAGTAAACGCTCCTCTGGGTCGTATTTCATGAGTTAAAATATTGTCGATAGGGGCACAACTTTAGTAAACGCTCCTCTGGGTCGTATTTCATGAGTTAAAATATTGTCGATAGGGGCACAACTTTAGTAAACTCTCCTGTGGGTCGTATTTCATGAGTTAAAATATTGTCGATAGGAGCACAACTTTAGTAAACGCTCCTCTGGGTCGTATTTCATGAGTTAAAATATTGTCGATAGGGGCACAACTTTAGTAAACACTCCTATGGGTCGTATTTCATGAGTTAAAATATTGTCGATAGGAGCACAACATTAGTAAACGCTCCTGTGGGTCGTATTTCATGAGTTAAAATATTGTCGATAAGGGCACAACTTTAGTAAACGCTCCTCTGGGTCGTATTTCATGAGTTAAAATATTGTCAATAGGAGCACAACTTTAGTAAACGCTCCTATGGGTCGTATTTCATGTGTTAAAATATTGTCAATAGGAGCACAACTTTAGTAAACACTCCTATGGGTCGTATTTCATGAGTTAAAATATTGTCGATAGGGGCACAACTTAAGTAAACGCTCCTATGTGTCGTATTTCATGAGTCAAAATATTGTCAATAGGAGCACAACTTTAGTAAACACTCCTATGGGTCGTATTTCATGAGTTAAAATATTGTCGATAGGGGCACAACTTTAGTAAACGCTCCTCTGGGTCGTATTTCATGAGTCAAAATATTGTCAATAGGAGCACAACTTTAGTAAACACTCCTCTGGGTCGTATTTCATGAGTTAAAATATTGTCGATAAGGGCACAACTTTAGTAAACGCTCCTATGTGTCGTATTTCATGAGTTAAAATATTGTCAATAGGAGCACAACTTTAGTAAACGCTCCTATGGGTCGTATTTCATGAGTTAAAATATTGTCGATAGGGAGCACAACTTTAGTAAACGCTCTTATGGGTCGTATTTCATGAGTTAAAATATTGTCGATAGGAGCACAACTTTAGTAAACGCTCCTATGGGTCGTATTTCATGAGTTAAAATATTGTCGATAGGGGCACAACTTTAGTAAACGCTCCTATGGGTCGTATTTCATGAGTTAAAATATTGTCGATAGGGAGCACAACTTTAGTAAACGCTCTTATGGGTCGTATTTCATGAGTTAAAATATTGTCGATAGGAGCACAACTTTAGTAAACACTCCTATGGGTCGTATTTCATGAGTTAAAATATTGTTGATAGGAGCACAACTTTAGTAAACGCTCCTGTGGGTCGTATTTCATGAGTTAAAATATTGTCGATAGGAGCACAACTTTAGTAAACGCTCCTGTGGGTCGTATTTCATGAGTTAAAATATTGTCGATAGGGGCACAACTTTAGTAAACGCTCCTATGTGTCGTATTTCATGTGTTAAAATATTGTCGATAGGGAGCACAACTTTAGTAAACGCTCTTATGGGTCGTATTTCATGAGTTAAAATATTGTCGATAGGAGCACAACTTTAGTAAACGCTCCTATGGGTCGTATTTCATGAGTTAAAATATTGTCAATAGGAGCACAACTTTAGTAAACGCTCCTATGGGTCGTATTTCATGAGTTAAAATATTGTCAATAGGAGCACAACTTTAGTAAACGCTCCTGTGGGTCGTATTTCATGAGTTAAAATATTGTCGATAGGGGCACAACTTTAGTAAACGCTCTTATGGGTCGTATTTCATGAGTTTAAATATTGTCAATAGGAGCACAACTTTAGTAAATGCTCTTATGGGTCGTATTTCATGAGTTAAAATATTGTCAATAGGAGCACAACTTTAGTAAACGCTCCTGTGGGTCGTATTTGATGAGTTAAAATATTGTCAATAGGAGCACAACTTTAGTAAACGATCCTATGGGTCGTATTTCATGAGTTAAAATATTGTCAATAGGAGCACAACTTTAGTAAACGCTCCTGTGGGTCGTATTTCATGAGTTAAAATATTGTCAATAGGAGCACAACTTTAGTAAACGCTCCTGTGGGTCGTATTTCATGAGTTAAAATATTGTCAATAGGAGCACAACTTTAGTAAACGCTCCTGTGGGTCGTATTTCATGAGTTAAAATATTGTCAATAGGAGCACAACTTTAGTAAACGCTCCTGTGGGTCGTATTTCATGAGTTAAAATATTGTCGATAGGGGCACAACTTTAGTAAACGCTCCTATGGGTCGTATTTCATGAGTTAAAATATTGTCGATAGGGGCACAACTTTAGTAAACGCTCCTATGGGTCGTATTTCATGAGTTAAAATATTGTCGATAGGAGCACAACTTTAGTAAACGCTCCTCTGGGTCGTATTTCATGAGTTAAAATATTGTCAATAGGAGCACAACTTTAGTAAACGCTCTTATGGGTCGTATTTCATGAGTTAAAATATTGTCAATAGGAGCACAACTTTAGTAAATGCTCTTATGGGTCGTATTTCATGAGTTAAAATATTGTTAATAGGAGCACAACTTTAGTAAACGCTCCTGTGGGTCGTATTTCATGAGTTAAAATATTGTCAATAGGAGCACAACTTTAGTAAATGCTCTTATGGGTCGTATTTCATGAGTTTAAATATTGTCAATAGGAGCACAACTTTAGTAAATGCTCTTATGGGTCGTATTTCATGAGTTAAAATATTGTCAATAGGAGCACAACTTTAGTAAACGCTCCTGTGGGTCGTATTTCATGAGTTAAAATATTGTCGATAGGAGCACAACTTTAGTAAACGCTCCTCTGGGTCGTATTTCATGAGTCAAAATATTGTCGATAGGGGCACAACTTTAGTAAACGCTCCTCTGGGTCGTATTTCATGAGTTAAAATATTGTCGATAGGGGCACAACTTTAGTAAACGCTCCTCTGGGTCGTATTTCATGAGTTAAAATATTGTCGATAGGGGCACAACTTTAGTAAACTCTCCTGTGGGTCGTATTTCATGAGTTAAAATATTGTCGATAGGAGCACAACTTTAGTAAACGCTCCTCTGGGTCGTATTTCATGAGTTAAAATATTGTCGATAGGGGCACAACTTTAGTAAACACTCCTATGGGTCGTATTTCATGAGTTAAAATATTGTCGATAGGAGCACAACATTAGTAAACGCTCCTGTGGGTCGTATTTCATGAGTTAAAATATTGTCGATAAGGGCACAACTTTAGTAAACGCTCCTCTGGGTCGTATTTCATGAGTTAAAATATTGTCAATAGGAGCACAACTTTAGTAAACGCTCCTATGGGTCGTATTTCATGTGTTAAAATATTGTCAATAGGAGCACAACTTTAGTAAACACTCCTATGGGTCGTATTTCATGAGTTAAAATATTGTCGATAGGGGCACAACTTTAGTAAACGCTCCTATGTGTCGTATTTCATGAGTCAAAATATTGTCAATAGGAGCACAACTTTAGTAAACACTCCTCTGGGTCGTATTTCATGAGTTAAAATATTGTCGATAGGGGCACAACTTTAGTAAACGCTCCTCTGGGTCGTATTTCATGAGTTAAAATATTGTCGATAGGGGCACAACTTTAGTAAACTCTCCTGTGGGTCGTATTTCATGAGTTAAAATATTGTCGATAGGAGCACAACTTTAGTAAACGCTCCTCTGGGTCGTATTTCATGAGTTAAAATATTGTCGATAGGGGCACAACTTTAGTAAACACTCCTATGGGTCGTATTTCATGAGTTAAAATATTGTCGATAGGAGCACAACATTAGTAAACGCTCCTGTGGGTCGTATTTCATGAGTTAAAATATTGTCGATAAGGGCACAACTTTAGTAAACGCTCCTCTGGGTCGTATTTCATGAGTTAAAATATTGTCAATAGGAGCACAACTTTAGTAAACGCTCCTATGGGTCGTATTTCATGTGTTAAAATATTGTCAATAGGAGCACAACTTTAGTAAACACTCCTATGGGTCGTATTTCATGAGTTAAAATATTGTCGATAGGGGCACAACTTTAGTAAACGCTCCTATGTGTCGTATTTCATGAGTCAAAATATTGTCAATAGGAGCACAACTTTAGTAAACACTCCTATGGGTCGTATTTCATGAGTTAAAATATTGTCGATAGGGGCACAACTTTAGTAAACGCTCCTCTGGGTCGTATTTCATGAGTCAAAATATTGTCAATAGGAGCACAACTTTAGTAAACACTCCTATGGGTCGTATTTCATGAGTTAAAATATTGTCGATAAGGGCACAACTTTAGTAAACGCTCCTATGTGTCGTATTTCATGAGTTAAAATATTGTCAATAGGAGCACAACTTTAGTAAACGCTCCTATGGGTCGTATTTCATGAGTTAAAATATTGTCGATAGGGAGCACAACTTTAGTAAACGCTCTTATGGGTCGTATTTCATGAGTTAAAATATTGTCGATAGGAGCACAACTTTAGTAAACGCTCCTATGGGTCGTATTTCATGAGTTAAAATATTGTCGATAGGGGCACAACTTTAGTAAACGCTCCTATGGGTCGTATTTCATGAGTTAAAATATTGTCGATAGGGAGCACAACTTTAGTAAACGCTCTTATGGGTCGTATTTCATGAGTTAAAATATTGTCGATAGGAGCACAACTTTAGTAAACGCTCCTATGTGTCGTATTTCATGAGTTAAAATATTGTCGATAGGGGCACAACTTTAGTAAACGCTCCTCTGGGTCGTATTTCATGAGTTAAAATATTGTTGATAGGAGCACAACTTTAGTAAACGCTCCTGTGGGTCGTATTTCATGAGTTAAAATATTGTCGATAGGAGCACAACTTTAGTAAACGCTCCTGTGGGTCGTATTTCATGAGTTAAAATATTGTCGATAGGGGCACAACTTTAGTAAACGCTCCTATGTGTCGTATTTCATGAGTTAAAATATTGTCGATAGGGAGCACAACTTTAGTAAACGCTCTTATGGGTCGTATTTCATGAGTTAAAATATTGTCGATAGGAGCACAACTTTAGTAAACGCTCCTATGGGTCGTATTTCATGAGTTAAAATATTGTCAATAGGAGCACAACTTTAGTAAACGCTCCTATGGGTCGTATTTCATGAGTTAAAATATTGTCAATAGGAGCACAACTTTAGTAAACGCTCCTGTGGGTCGTATTTCATGAGTTAAAATATTGTCAATAGGAGCACAACTTTAGTAAACGCTCCTGTGGGTCGTATTTCATGAGTTAAAATATTGTCAATAGGAGCACAACTTTAGTAAACGCTCCTGTGGGTCGTATTTCATGAGTTAAAATATTGTCAATAGGAGCACAACTTTAGTAAACGCTCCTGTGGGTCGTATTTCATGAGTTAAAATATTGTCGATAGGGGCACAACTTTAGTAAACGCTCCTATGGGTCGTATTTCATGAGTTAAAATATTGTCGATAGGGGCACAACTTTAGTAAACTCTCCTATGGGTCGTATTTCATGAGTTAAAATATTGTCGATAGGAGCACAACTTTAGTAAACGCTCCTCTGGGTCGTATTTCATGAGTTAAAATATTGTCAATAGGAGCACAACTTTAGTAAACGCTCTTATGGGTCGTATTTCATGAGTTAAAATATTGTCAATAGGAGCACAACTTTAGTAAATGCTCTTATGGGTCGTATTTCATGAGTTAAAATATTGTCAATAGGAGCACAACTTTAGTAAACGCTCCTGTGGGTCGTATTTCATGAGTTTAAATATTGTCAATAGGAGCACAACTTTAGTAAATGCTCTTATGGGTCGTATTTCATGAGTTAAAATATTGTCAATAGGAGCACAACTTTAGTAAATGCTCTTATGGGTCGTATTTCATGAGTTAAAATATTGTCAATAGGAGCACAACTTTAGTAAATGCTCTTATGGGTCGTATTTCATGAGTTAAAATATTGTCAATAGGAGCACAACTTTAGTAAATGCTCTTATGGGTCGTATTTCATGAGTTTAAATATTGTCAATAGGAGCACAACTTTAGTAAATGCTCTTATGGGTCGTATTTCATGAGTTAAAATATTGTCAATAGGAGCACAACTTTAGTAAACGCTCCTGTGGGTCGTATTTCATGAGTTAAAATATTGTCGATAGGGGCACAACTTTAGTAAACGCTCTTATGGGTCGTATTTCATGAGTTTAAATATTGTCAATAGGAGCACAACTTTAGTAAATGCTCTTATGGGTCGTATTTCATGAGTTAAAATATTGTCAATAGGAGCACAACTTTAGTAAACGCTCCTGTGGGTCGTATTTGATGAGTTAAAATATTGTCGATAGGAGCACAACTTTAGTAAACGATCCTATGGGTCGTATTTCATGAGTTAAAATATTGTCGATAGGAGCACAACTTTAGTAAACGATCCTATGGGTCGTATTTCATGAGTTAAAATATTGTCAATAGGAGCACAACTTTAGTAAACGCTCCTGTGGGTCGTATTTCATGAGTTAAAATATTGTCAATAGGAGCACAACTTTAGTAAACGCTCCTGTGGGTCGTATTTCATGAGTTAAAATATTGTCAATAGGAGCACAACTTTAGTAAACGCTCCTGTGGGTCGTATTTCATGAGTTAAAATATTGTCAATAGGAGCACAACTTTAGTAAACGCTCCTGTGGGTCGTATTTCATGAGTTAAAATATTGTCGATAGGGGCACAACTTTAGTAAACGCTCCTATGGGTCGTATTTCATGAGTTAAAATATTGTCGATAGGGGCACAACTTTAGTAAACGCTCCTATGGGTCGTATTTCATGAGTTAAAATATTGTCGATAGGAGCACAACTTTAGTAAACGCTCCTCTGGGTCGTATTTCATGAGTTAAAATATTGTCAATAGGAGCACAACTTTAGTAAACGCTCTTATGGGTCGTATTTCATGAGTTAAAATATTGTCAATAGGAGCACAACTTTAGTAAATGCTCTTATGGGTCGTATTTCATGAGTTAAAATATTGTCAATAGGAGCACAACTTTAGTAAACGCTCCTGTGGGTCGTATTTCATGAGTTAAAATATTGTCAATAGGAGCACAACTTTAGTAAATGCTCTTATGGGTCGTATTTCATGAGTTTAAATATTGTCAATAGGAGCACAACTTTAGTAAATGCTCTTATGGGTCGTATTTCATGAGTTAAAATATTGTCAATAGGAGCACAACTTTAGTAAACGCTCCTGTGGGTCGTATTTCATGAGTTAAAATATTGTCGATAGGAGCACAACTTTAGTAAACGCTCCTCTGGGTCGTATTTCATGAGTCAAAATATTGTCGATAGGGGCACAACTTTAGTAAACGCTCCTCTGGGTCGTATTTCATGAGTTAAAATATTGTCGATAGGGGCACAACTTTAGTAAACGCTCCTCTGGGTCGTATTTCATGAGTTAAAATATTGTCGATAGGGGCACAACTTTAGTAAACTCTCCTGTGGGTCGTATTTCATGAGTTAAAATATTGTCGATAGGAGCACAACTTTAGTAAACGCTCCTCTGGGTCGTATTTCATGAGTTAAAATATTGTCGATAGGGGCACAACTTTAGTAAACACTCCTATGGGTCGTATTTCATGAGTTAAAATATTGTCGATAGGAGCACAACATTAGTAAACGCTCCTGTGGGTCGTATTTCATGAGTTAAAATATTGTCGATAAGGGCACAACTTTAGTAAACGCTCCTCTGGGTCGTATTTCATGAGTTAAAATATTGTCAATAGGAGCACAACTTTAGTAAACGCTCCTATGGGTCGTATTTCATGTGTTAAAATATTGTCAATAGGAGCACAACTTTAGTAAACACTCCTATGGGTCGTATTTCATGAGTTAAAATATTGTCGATAGGGGCACAACTTTAGTAAACGCTCCTATGTGTCGTATTTCATGAGTCAAAATATTGTCAATAGGAGCACAACTTTAGTAAACACTCCTATGGGTCGTATTTCATGAGTTAAAATATTGTCGATAGGGGCACAACTTTAGTAAACGCTCCTCTGGGTCGTATTTCATGAGTCAAAATATTGTCAATAGGAGCACAACTTTAGTAAACACTCCTATGGGTCGTATTTCATGAGTTAAAATATTGTCGATAAGGGCACAACTTTAGTAAACGCTCCTATGTGTCGTATTTCATGAGTTAAAATATTGTCAATAGGAGCACAACTTTAGTAAACGCTCCTATGGGTCGTATTTCATGAGTTAAAATATTGTCGATAGGGAGCACAACTTTAGTAAACGCTCTTATGGGTCGTATTTCATGAGTTAAAATATTGTCGATAGGAGCACAACTTTAGTAAACGCTCCTATGGGTCGTATTTCATGAGTTAAAATATTGTCGATAGGGGCACAACTTTAGTAAACGCTCCTATGGGTCGTATTTCATGAGTTAAAATATTGTCGATAGGGAGCACAACTTTAGTAAACGCTCTTATGGGTCGTATTTCATGAGTTAAAATATTGTCGATAGGAGCACAACTTTAGTAAACGCTCCTATGTGTCGTATTTCATGAGTTAAAATATTGTCGATAGGGGCACAACTTTAGTAAACGCTCCTCTGGGTCGTATTTCATGAGTTAAAATATTGTTGATAGGAGCACAACTTTAGTAAACGCTCCTGTGGGTCGTATTTCATGAGTTAAAATATTGTCGATAGGAGCACAACTTTAGTAAACGCTCCTGTGGGTCGTATTTCATGAGTTAAAATATTGTCGATAGGGGCACAACTTTAGTAAACGCTCCTATGTGTCGTATTTCATGAGTTAAAATATTGTCGATAGGGAGCACAACTTTAGTAAACGCTCTTATGGGTCGTATTTCATGAGTTAAAATATTGTCGATAGGAGCACAACTTTAGTAAACGCTCCTATGGGTCGTATTTCATGAGTTAAAATATTGTCAATAGGAGCACAACTTTAGTAAACGCTCCTATGGGTCGTATTTCATGAGTTAAAATATTGTCAATAGGAGCACAACTTTAGTAAACGCTCCTGTGGGTCGTATTTCATGAGTTAAAATATTGTCAATAGGAGCACAACTTTAGTAAACGCTCCTGTGGGTCGTATTTCATGAGTTAAAATATTGTCAATAGGAGCACAACTTTAGTAAACGCTCCTGTGGGTCGTATTTCATGAGTTAAAATATTGTCAATAGGAGCACAACTTTAGTAAACGCTCCTGTGGGTCGTATTTCATGAGTTAAAATATTGTCGATAGGGGCACAACTTTAGTAAACGCTCCTATGGGTCGTATTTCATGAGTTAAAATATTGTCGATAGGGGCACAACTTTAGTAAACGCTCCTATGGGTCGTATTTCATGAGTTAAAATATTGTCGATAGGAGCACAACTTTAGTAAACGCTCCTCTGGGTCGTATTTCATGAGTTAAAATATTGTCGATAGGGGCACAACTTTAGTAAACACTCCTATGGGTCGTATTTCATGAGTTAAAATATTGTCGATAGGAGCACAACATTAGTAAACGCTCCTGTGGGTCGTATTTCATGAGTTAAAATATTGTCGATAAGGGCACAACTTTAGTAAACGCTCCTCTGGGTCGTATTTCATGAGTTAAAATATTGTCAATAGGAGCACAACTTTAGTAAACGCTCCTATGGGTCGTATTTCATGTGTTAAAATATTGTCAATAGGAGCACAACTTTAGTAAACACTCCTATGGGTCGTATTTCATGAGTTAAAATATTGTCGATAGGGGCACAACTTTAGTAAACGCTCCTATGTGTCGTATTTCATGAGTCAAAATATTGTCAATAGGAGCACAACTTTAGTAAACACTCCTATGGGTCGTATTTCATGAGTTAAAATATTGTCGATAGGGGCACAACTTTAGTAAACGCTCCTCTGGGTCGTATTTCATGAGTCAAAATATTGTCAATAGGAGCACAACTTTAGTAAACACTCCTATGGGTCGTATTTCATGAGTTAAAATATTGTCGATAAGGGCACAACTTTAGTAAACGCTCCTATGTGTCGTATTTCATGAGTTAAAATATTGTCAATAGGAGCACAACTTTAGTAAACGCTCCTATGGGTCGTATTTCATGAGTTAAAATATTGTCGATAGGGAGCACAACTTTAGTAAACGCTCTTATGGGTCGTATTTCATGAGTTAAAATATTGTCGATAGGAGCACAACTTTAGTAAACGCTCCTATGGGTCGTATTTCATGAGTTAAAATATTGTCGATAGGGGCACAACTTTAGTAAACGCTCCTATGGGTCGTATTTCATGAGTTAAAATATTGTCGATAGGAGCACAACTTTAGTAAACGCTCCTCTGGGTCGTATTTCATGAGTCAAAATATTGTCGATAGGGGCACAACTTTAGTAAACGCTCCTCTGGGTCGTATTTCATGAGTTAAAATATTGTCGATAGGGGCACAACTTTAGTAAACGCTCCTCTGGGTCGTATTTCATGAGTTAAAATATTGTCGATAGGGGCACAACTTTAGTAAACTCTCCTGTGGGTCGTATTTCATGAGTTAAAATATTGTCGATAGGAGCACAACTTTAGTAAACGCTCCTCTGGGTCGTATTTCATGAGTTAAAATATTGTCGATAGGGGCACAACTTTAGTAAACACTCCTATGGGTCGTATTTCATGAGTTAAAATATTGTCGATAGGAGCACAACATTAGTAAACGCTCCTGTGGGTCGTATTTCATGAGTTAAAATATTGTCGATAAGGGCACAACTTTAGTAAACGCTCCTCTGGGTCGTATTTCATGAGTTAAAATATTGTCAATAGGAGCACAACTTTAGTAAACGCTCCTATGGGTCGTATTTCATGTGTTAAAATATTGTCAATAGGAGCACAACTTTAGTAAACACTCCTATGGGTCGTATTTCATGAGTTAAAATATTGTCGATAGGGGCACAACTTTAGTAAACGCTCCTATGTGTCGTATTTCATGAGTCAAAATATTGTCAATAGGAGCACAACTTTAGTAAACACTCCTATGGGTCGTATTTCATGAGTTAAAATATTGTCGATAGGGGCACAACTTTAGTAAACGCTCCTCTGGTTCGTATTTCATGAGTCAAAATATTGTCAATAGGAGCACAACTTTAGTAAACACTCCTATGGGTCGTATTTCATGAGTTAAAATATTGTCGATAAGGGCACAACTTTAGTAAACGCTCCTATGTGTCGTATTTCATGAGTTAAAATATTGTCAATAGGAGCACAACTTTAGTAAACGCTCCTATGGGTCGTATTTCATGAGTTAAAATATTGTCGATAGGGAGCACAACTTTAGTAAACGCTCTTATGGGTCGTATTTCATGAGTTAAAATATTGTCGATAGGAGCACAACTTTAGTAAACGCTCCTATGGGTCGTATTTCATGAGTTAAAATATTGTCGATAGGGGCACAACTTTAGTAAACGCTCCTATGGGTCGTATTTCATGAGTTAAAATATTGTCGATAGGGAGCACAACTTTAGTAAACGCTCTTATGGGTCGTATTTCATGAGTTAAAATATTGTCGATAGGAGCACAACTTTAGTAAACGCTCCTATGTGTCGTATTTCATGAGTTAAAATATTGTCGATAGGGGCACAACTTTAGTAAACGCTCCTCTGGGTCGTATTTCATGAGTTAAAATATTGTTGATAGGAGCACAACTTTAGTAAACGCTCCTGTGGGTCGTATTTCATGAGTTAAAATATTGTCGATAGGAGCACAACTTTAGTAAACGCTCCTGTGGGTCGTATTTCATGAGTTAAAATATTGTCGATAGGGGCACAACTTTAGTAAACGCTCCTATGTGTCGTATTTCATGAGTTAAAATATTGTCGATAGGGAGCACAACTTTAGTAAACGCTCTTATGGGTCGTATTTCATGAGTTAAAATATTGTCGATAGGAGCACAACTTTAGTAAACGCTCCTATGGGTCGTATTTCATGAGTTAAAATATTGTCAATAGGAGCACAACTTTAGTAAACGCTCCTATGGGTCGTATTTCATGAGTTAAAATATTGTCAATAGGAGCACAACTTTAGTAAACGCTCCTGTGGGTCGTATTTCATGAGTTAAAATATTGTCAATAGGAGCACAACTTTAGTAAACGCTCCTGTGGGTCGTATTTCATGAGTTAAAATATTGTCAATAGGAGCACAACTTTAGTAAACGCTCCTGTGGGTCGTATTTCATGAGTTAAAATATTGTCAATAGGAGCACAACTTTAGTAAACGCTCCTGTGGGTCGTATTTCATGAGTTAAAATATTGTCGATAGGGGCACAACTTTAGTAAACGCTCCTATGGGTCGTATTTCATGAGTTAAAATATTGTCGATAGGGGCACAACTTTAGTAAACGCTCCTATGGGTCGTATTTCATGAGTTAAAATATTGTCGATAGGAGCACAACTTTAGTAAACGCTCCTCTGGGTCGTATTTCATGAGTTAAAATATTGTCAATAGGAGCACAACTTTAGTAAACGCTCTTATGGGTCGTATTTCATGAGTTAAAATATTGTCAATAGGAGCACAACTTTAGTAAATGCTCTTATGGGTCGTATTTCATGAGTTAAAATATTGTCAATAGGAGCACAACTTTAGTAAACGCTCCTGTGGGTCGTATTTCATGAGTTAAAATATTGTCAATAGGAGCACAACTTTAGTAAATGCTCTTATGGGTCGTATTTCATGAGTTTAAATATTGTCAATAGGAGCACAACTTTAGTAAATGCTCTTATGGGTCGTATTTCATGAGTTAAAATATTGTCAATAGGAGCACAACTTTAGTAAACGCTCCTGTGGGTCGTATTTCATGAGTTAAAATATTGTCGATAGGAGCACAACTTTAGTAAACGATCCTCTGGGTCGTATTTCATGAGTTAAAATATTGTCGATAGGGGCACAACTTTAGTAAACGCTCCTGTGGGTCGTATTTCATGAGTCAAAATATTGTCGATAGGAGCACAACTTTAGTAAACGCTCCTCTGGGTCGTATTTCATGAGTTAAAATATTGTCGATAGGGGCACAACTTTAGTAAACGCTCCTCTGGGTCGTATTTCATGAGTTAAAATATTGTCGATAGGGGCACAACTTTAGTAAACTCTCCTGTGGGTCGTATTTCATGAGTTAAAATATTGTCGATAGGAGCACAACTTTAGTAAACGCTCCTCTGGGTCGTATTTCATGAGTTAAAATATTGTCGATAGGGGCACAACTTTAGTAAACACTCCTATGGGTCGTATTTCATGAGTTAAAATATTGTCGATAGGAGCACAACATTAGTAAACGCTCCTGTGGGTCGTATTTCATGAGTTAAAATATTGTCGATAAGGGCACAACTTTAGTAAACGCTCCTCTGGGTCGTATTTCATGAGTTAAAATATTGTCAATAGGAGCACAACTTTAGTAAACGCTCCTATGGGTCGTATTTCATGTGTTAAAATATTGTCAATAGGAGCACAACTTTAGTAAACACTCCTATGGGTCGTATTTCATGAGTTAAAATATTGTCGATAGGGGCACAACTTTAGTAAACGCTCCTATGTGTCGTATTTCATGAGTCAAAATATTGTCAATAGGAGCACAACTTTAGTAAACACTCCTATGGGTCGTATTTCATGAGTTAAAATATTGTCGATAGGGGCACAACTTTAGTAAACGCTCCTCTGGGTCGTATTTCATGAGTCAAAATATTGTCAATAGGAGCACAACTTTAGTAAACACTCCTATGGGTCGTATTTCATGAGTTAAAATATTGTCGATAAGGGCACAACTTTAGTAAACGCTCCTATGTGTCGTATTTCATGAGTTAAAATATTGTCAATAGGAGCACAACTTTAGTAAACGCTCCTATGGGTCGTATTTCATGAGTTAAAATATTGTCGATAGGGAGCACAACTTTAGTAAACGCTCTTATGGGTCGTATTTCATGAGTTAAAATATTGTCGATAGGAGCACAACTTTAGTAAACGCTCCTATGGGTCGTATTTCATGAGTTAAAATATTGTCGATAGGGGCACAACTTTAGTAAACGCTCCTATGGGTCGTATTTCATGAGTTAAAATATTGTCGATAGGGAGCACAACTTTAGTAAACGCTCTTATGGGTCGTATTTCATGAGTTAAAATATTGTCGATAGGAGCACAACTTTAGTAAACGCTCCTATGTGTCGTATTTCATGAGTTAAAATATTGTCGATAGGGGCACAACTTTAGTAAACGCTCCTCTGGGTCGTATTTCATGAGTTAAAATATTGTCGATAGGAGCACAACTTTAGTAAACGCTCCTATGGGTCGTATTTCATGAGTTAAAATATTGTCGATAGGAGCACAACTTTAGTAAACGCTCCTGTGGGTCGTATTTCATGAGTTAAAATATTGTCGATAGGGGCACAACTTTAGTAAACGCTCCTATGTGTCGTATTTCATGAGTTAAAATATTGTCGATAGGAGCACAACTTTAGTAAACGCTCCTATGGGTCGTATTTCATGAGTTAAAATATTGTCAATAGGAGCACAACTTTAGTAAACGCTCCTGTGGGTCGTATTTCATGAGTTAAAATATTGTCAATAGGAGCACAACTTTAGTAAACGCTCCTATGGGTCGTATTTCATGAGTTAAAATATTGTCGATAGGGGCACAACTTTAGTAAACGCTCCTCTGGGTCGTATTTCATGAGTCAAAATATTGTCAATAGGAGCACAACTTTAGTAAACACTCCTATGGGTCGTATTTCATGAGTTAAAATATTGTCGATAAGGGCACAACTTTAGTAAACGCTCCTATGTGTCGTATTTCATGAGTTAAAATATTGTCAATAGGAGCACAACTTTAGTAAACGCTCCTATGGGTCGTATTTCATGAGTTAAAATATTGTCGATAGGGAGCACAACTTTAGTAAACGCTCCTGTGGGTCGTATTTCATGAGTTAAAATATTGTCGATAGGGGCACAACTTTAGTAAACGCTCTTATGGGTCGTATTTCATGAGTTAAAATATTGTCGATAGGAGCACAACTTTAGTAAACGCTCCTATAGGTCGTATTTCATGAGTTAAAATATTGTCGATAGGGGCACAACTTTAGTAAACGCTCCTATGGGTCGTATTTCATGAGTTAAAATATTGTCGATAGGGAGCACAACTTTAGTAAACGCTCTTATGGGTCGTATTTCATGAGTTAAAATATTGTCGATAGGAGCACAACTTTAGTAAACGCTCCTATGTGTCGTATTTCATGAGTTAAAATATTGTCGATAGGGGCACAACTTTAGTAAACGCTCCTCTGGGTCGTATTTCATGAGTTAAAATATTGTTGATAGGAGCACAACTTTAGTAAACGCTCCTGTGGGTCGTATTTCATGAGTTAAAATATTGTCGATAGGAGCACAACTTTAGTAAACGCTCCTGTGGGTCGTATTTCATGAGTTAAAATATTGTCGATAGGGGCACAACTTTAGTAAACGCTCCTATGTGTCGTATTTCATGAGTTAAAATATTGTCGATAGGGGCACAACTTTAGTAAACGCTCCTATGTGTCGTATTTCATGAGTTAAAATATTGTCGATAGGAGCACAACTTTAGTAAACGCTCCTGTGGGTCGTATTTCATGAGTTAAAATATTGTCGATAGGGGCACAACTTTAGTAAACGCTCCTATGTGTCGTATTTCATGAGTTAAAATATTGTCGATAGGGGCACAACTTTAGTAAACGCTCCTATGTGTCGTATTTCATGAGTTAAAATATTGTCGATAGGAGCACAACTTTAGTAAACGCTCCTATGGGTCGTATTTCATGAGTTAAAATATTGTCAATAGGAGCACAACTTTAGTAAACGCTCCTGTGGGTCGTATTTCATGAGTTAAAATATTGTCAATAGGAGCACAACTTTAGTAAACGCTCCTATGGGTCGTATTTCATGAGTTAAAATATTGTCAATAGGAGCACAACTTTAGTAAACACTCCTATGGGTCGTATTTCATGAGTTAAAATATTGTCGATAGGGGCACAACTTTAGTAAACGCTCCTATGTGTCGTATTTCATGAGTCAAAATATTGTCAATAGGAGCACAACTTTAGTAAACACTCCTATGGGTCGTATTTCATGAGTTAAAATATTGTCGATAAGGGCACAACTTTAGTAAACGCTCCTATGTGTCGTATTTCATGAGTTAAAATATTGTCAATAGGAGCACAACTTTAGTAAACGCTCCTATGGGTCGTATTTCATGAGTTAAAATATTGTCGATAGGGAGCACAACTTTAGTAAACGCTCTTATGGGTCGTATTTCATGAGTTAAAATATTGTCGATAGGAGCACAACTTTAGTAAACGCTCCTATGGGTCGTATTTCATGAGTTAAAATATTGTCGATAGGGGCACAACTTTAGTAAACGCTCCTATGGGTCGTATTTCATGAGTTAAAATATTGTCGATAGGGAGCACAACTTTAGTAAACGCTCTTATGGGTCGTATTTCATGAGTTAAAATATTGTCGATAGGAGCACAACTTTAGTAAACGCTCCTATGTGTCGTATTTCATGAGTTAAAATATTGTCGATAGGGGCACAACTTTAGTAAACGCTCCTCTGGGTCGTATTTCATGAGTTAAAATATTGTTGATAGGAGCACAACTTTAGTAAACGCTCCTGTGGGTCGTATTTCATGAGTTAAAATATTGTCGATAGGAGCACAACTTTAGTAAACGCTCCTGTGGGTCGTATTTCATGAGTTAAAATATTGTCGATAGGGGCACAACTTTAGTAAACGCTCCTATGTGTCGTATTTCATGAGTTAAAATATTGTCGATAGGGAGCACAACTTTAGTAAACGCTCTTATGGGTCGTATTTCATGAGTTAAAATATTGTCGATAGGAGCACAACTTTAGTAAACGCTCCTATGGGTCGTATTTCATGAGTTAAAATATTGTCAATAGGAGCACAACTTTAGTAAACGCTCCTATGGGTCGTATTTCATGAGTTAAAATATTGTCAATAGGAGCACAACTTTAGTAAACGCTCCTGTGGGTCGTATTTCATGAGTTAAAATATTGTCAATAGGAGCACAACTTTAGTAAACGCTCCTGTGGGTCGTATTTCATGAGTTAAAATATTGTCAATAGGAGCACAACTTTAGTAAACGCTCCTGTGGGTCGTATTTCATGAGTTAAAATATTGTCAATAGGAGCACAACTTTAGTAAACGCTCCTGTGGGTCGTATTTCATGAGTTAAAATATTGTCGATAGGGGCACAACTTTAGTAAACGCTCCTATGGGTCGTATTTCATGAGTTAAAATATTGTCGATAGGGGCACAACTTTAGTAAACGCTCCTATGGGTCGTATTTCATGAGTTAAAATATTGTCGATAGGAGCACAACTTTAGTAAACGCTCCTCTGGGTCGTATTTCATGAGTTAAAATATTGTCAATAGGAGCACAACTTTAGTAAACGCTCTTATGGGTCGTATTTCATGAGTTAAAATATTGTCAATAGGAGCACAACTTTAGTAAATGCTCTTATGGGTCGTATTTCATGAGTTAAAATATTGTCAATAGGAGCACAACTTTAGTAAACGCTCCTGTGGGTCGTATTTCATGAGTTAAAATATTGTCAATAGGAGCACAACTTTAGTAAATGCTCTTATGGGTCGTATTTCATGAGTTTAAATATTGTCAATAGGAGCACAACTTTAGTAAATGCTCTTATGGGTCGTATTTCATGAGTTAAAATATTGTCAATAGGAGCACAACTTTAGTAAACGCTCCTGTGGGTCGTATTTCATGAGTTAAAATATTGTCGATAGGAGCACAACTTTAGTAAACGATCCTCTGGGTCGTATTTCATGAGTTAAAATATTGTCGATAGGGGCACAACTTTAGTAAACGCTCCTGTGGGTCGTATTTCATGAGTCAAAATATTGTCGATAGGAGCACAACTTTAGTAAACGCTCCTCTGGGTCGTATTTCATGAGTTAAAATATTGTCGATAGGGGCACAACTTTAGTAAACGCTCCTCTGGGTCGTATTTCATGAGTTAAAATATTGTCGATAGGGGCACAACTTTAGTAAACTCTCCTGTGGGTCGTATTTCATGAGTTAAAATATTGTCGATAGGAGCACAACTTTAGTAAACGCTCCTCTGGGTCGTATTTCATGAGTTAAAATATTGTCGATAGGGGCACAACTTTAGTAAACACTCCTATGGGTCGTATTTCATGAGTTAAAATATTGTCGATAGGAGCACAACATTAGTAAACGCTCCTGTGGGTCGTATTTCATGAGTTAAAATATTGTCGATAAGGGCACAACTTTAGTAAACGCTCCTCTGGGTCGTATTTCATGAGTTAAAATATTGTCAATAGGAGCACAACTTTAGTAAACGCTCCTCTGGGTCGTATTTCATGAGTTAAAATATTGTCGATAGGGGCACAACTTTAGTAAACGCTCCTCTGGGTCGTATTTCATGAGTTAAAATATTGTCGATAGGGGCACAACTTTAGTAAACTCTCCTGTGGGTCGTATTTCATGAGTTAAAATATTGTCGATAGGAGCACAACTTTAGTAAACGCTCCTCTGGGTCGTATTTCATGAGTTAAAATATTGTCGATAGGGGCACAACTTTAGTAAACACTCCTATGGGTCGTATTTCATGAGTTAAAATATTGTCGATAGGAGCACAACATTAGTAAACGCTCCTGTGGGTCGTATTTCATGAGTTAAAATATTGTCGATAAGGGCACAACTTTAGTAAACGCTCCTCTGGGTCGTATTTCATGAGTTAAAATATTGTCAATAGGAGCACAACTTTAGTAAACGCTCCTATGGGTCGTATTTCATGTGTTAAAATATTGTCAATAGGAGCACAACTTTAGTAAACACTCCTATGGGTCGTATTTCATGAGTTAAAATATTGTCGATAGGGGCACAACTTTAGTAAACACTCCTATGGGTCGTATTTCATGAGTCAAAATATTGTCAATAGGAGCACAACTTTAGTAAACACTCCTATGGGTCGTATTTCATGAGTTAAAATATTGTCGATAGGGGCACAACTTTAGTAAACGCTCCTCTGGGTCGTATTTCATGAGTCAAAATATTGTCAATAGGAGCACAACTTTAGTAAACACTCCTATGGGTCGTATTTCATGAGTTAAAATATTGTCGATAAGGGCACAACTTTAGTAAACGCTCCTATGTGTCGTATTTCATGAGTTAAAATATTGTCAATAGGAGCACAACTTTAGTAAACGCTCCTATGGGTCGTATTTCATGAGTTAAAATATTGTCGATAGGGGCACAACTTTAGTAAACGCTCCTATGGGTCGTATTTCATGAGTTAAAATATTGTCGATAGGAGCACAACTTTAGTAAACGCTCCTCTGGGTCGTATTTCATGAGTCAAAATATTGTCGATAGGGGCACAACTTTAGTAAACGCTCCTCTGGGTCGTATTTCATGAGTTAAAATATTGTCGATAGGGGCACAACTTTAGTAAACGCTCCTCTGGGTCGTATTTCATGAGTTAAAATATTGTCGATAGGGGCACAACTTTAGTAAACTCTCCTGTGGGTCGTATTTCATGAGTTAAAATATTGTCGATAGGAGCACAACTTTAGTAAACGCTCCTCTGGGTCGTATTTCATGAGTTAAAATATTGTCGATAGGGGCACAACTTTAGTAAACACTCCTATGGGTCGTATTTCATGAGTTAAAATATTGTCGATAGGAGCACAACATTAGTAAACGCTCCTGTGGGTCGTATTTCATGAGTTAAAATATTGTCGATAAGGGCACAACTTTAGTAAACGCTCCTCTGGGTCGTATTTCATGAGTTAAAATATTGTCAATAGGAGCACAACTTTAGTAAACGCTCCTATGGGTCGTATTTCATGTGTTAAAATATTGTCAATAGGAGCACAACTTTAGTAAACACTCCTATGGGTCGTATTTCATGAGTTAAAATATTGTCGATAGGGGCACAACTTTAGTAAACGCTCCTATGTGTCGTATTTCATGAGTCAAAATATTGTCAATAGGAGCACAACTTTAGTAAACACTCCTATGGGTCGTATTTCATGAGTTAAAATATTGTCGATAGGGGCACAACTTTAGTAAACGCTCCTCTGGGTCGTATTTCATGAGTCAAAATATTGTCAATAGGAGCACAACTTTAGTAAACACTCCTATGGGTCGTATTTCATGAGTTAAAATATTGTCGATAAGGGCACAACTTTAGTAAACGCTCCTATGTGTCGTATTTCATGAGTTAAAATATTGTCAATAGGAGCACAACTTTAGTAAACGCTCCTATGGGTCGTATTTCATGAGTTAAAATATTGTCGATAGGGAGCACAACTTTAGTAAACGCTCTTATGGGTCGTATTTCATGAGTTAAAATATTGTCGATAGGAGCACAACTTTAGTAAACGCTCCTATGGGTCGTATTTCATGAGTTAAAATATTGTCGATAGGGGCACAACTTTAGTAAACGCTCCTATGGGTCGTATTTCATGAGTTAAAATATTGTCGATAGGGAGCACAACTTTAGTAAACGCTCTTATGGGTCGTATTTCATGAGTTAAAATATTGTCGATAGGAGCACAACTTTAGTAAACGCTCCTATGTGTCGTATTTCATGAGTTAAAATATTGTCGATAGGGGCACAACTTTAGTAAACGCTCCTCTGGGTCGTATTTCATGAGTTAAAATATTGTTGATAGGAGCACAACTTTAGTAAACGCTCCTGTGGGTCGTATTTCATGAGTTAAAATATTGTCGATAGGAGCACAACTTTAGTAAACGCTCCTGTGGGTCGTATTTCATGAGTTAAAATATTGTCGATAGGGGCACAACTTTAGTAAACGCTCCTATGTGTCGTATTTCATGAGTTAAAATATTGTCGATAGGGAGCACAACTTTAGTAAACGCTCTTATGGGTCGTATTTCATGAGTTAAAATATTGTCGATAGGAGCACAACTTTAGTAAACGCTCCTATGGGTCGTATTTCATGAGTTAAAATATTGTCAATAGGAGCACAACTTTAGTACACGCTCCTATGGGTCGTATTTCATGAGTTAAAATATTGTCAATAGGAGCACAACTTTAGTAAACGCTCCTGTGGGTCGTATTTCATGAGTTAAAATATTGTCAATAGGAGCACAACTTTAGTAAACGCTCCTGTGGGTCGTATTTCATGAGTTAAAATATTGTCAATAGGAGCACAACTTTAGTAAACGCTCCTGTGGGTCGTATTTCATGAGTTAAAATATTGTCAATAGGAGCACAACTTTAGTAAACGCTCCTGTGGGTCGTATTTCATGAGTTAAAATATTGTCGATAGGGGCACAACTTTAGTAAACGCTCCTATGGGTCGTATTTCATGAGTTAAAATATTGTCGATAGGGGCACAACTTTAGTAAACGCTCCTATGGGTCGTATTTCATGAGTTAAAATATTGTCGATAGGAGCACAACTTTAGTAAACGCTCCTCTGGGTCGTATTTCATGAGTTAAAATATTGTCAATAGGAGCACAACTTTAGTAAACGCTCTTATGGGTCGTATTTCATGAGTTAAAATATTGTCAATAGGAGCACAACTTTAGTAAATGCTCTTATGGGTCGTATTTCATGAGTTAAAATATTGTCAATAGGAGCACAACTTTAGTAAACGCTCCTGTGGGTCGTATTTCATGAGTTAAAATATTGTCAATAGGAGCACAACTTTAGTAAATGCTCTTATGGGTCGTATTTCATGAGTTTAAATATTGTCAATAGGAGCACAACTTTAGTAAATGCTCTTATGGGTCGTATTTCATGAGTTAAAATATTGTCAATAGGAGCACAACTTTAGTAAACGCTCCTGTGGGTCGTATTTCATGAGTTAAAATATTGTCGATAGGAGCACAACTTTAGTAAACGATCCTCTGGGTCGTATTTCATGAGTTAAAATATTGTCGATAGGGGCACAACTTTAGTAAACGCTCCTGTGGGTCGTATTTCATGAGTCAAAATATTGTCGATAGGAGCACAACTTTAGTAAACGCTCCTCTGGGTCGTATTTCATGAGTTAAAATATTGTCGATAGGGGCACAACTTTAGTAAACGCTCCTCTGGGTCGTATTTCATGAGTTAAAATATTGTCGATAGGGGCACAACTTTAGTAAACTCTCCTGTGGGTCGTATTTCATGAGTTAAAATATTGTCGATAGGAGCACAACTTTAGTAAACGCTCCTCTGGGTCGTATTTCATGAGTTAAAATATTGTCGATAGGGGCACAACTTTAGTAAACACTCCTATGGGTCGTATTTCATGAGTTAAAATATTGTCGATAGGAGCACAACATTAGTAAACGCTCCTGTGGGTCGTATTTCATGAGTTAAAATATTGTCGATAAGGGCACAACTTTAGTAAACGCTCCTCTGGGTCGTATTTCATGAGTTAAAATATTGTCAATAGGAGCACAACTTTAGTAAACGCTCCTATGGGTCGTATTTCATGTGTTAAAATATTGTCAATAGGAGCACAACTTTAGTAAACACTCCTATGGGTCGTATTTCATGAGTTAAAATATTGTCGATAGGGGCACAACTTTAGTAAACGCTCCTATGTGTCGTATTTCATGAGTCAAAATATTGTCAATAGGAGCACAACTTTAGTAAACACTCCTATGGGTCGTATTTCATGAGTTAAAATATTGTCGATAGGGGCACAACTTTAGTAAACGCTCCTCTGGGTCGTATTTCATGAGTCAAAATATTGTCAATAGGAGCACAACTTTAGTAAACACTCCTATGGGTCGTATTTCATGAGTTAAAATATTGTCGATAAGGGCACAACTTTAGTAAACGCTCCTATGTGTCGTATTTCATGAGTTAAAATATTGTCAATAGGAGCACAACTTTAGTAAACGCTCCTATGGGTCGTATTTCATGAGTTAAAATATTGTCGATAGGGAGCACAACTTTAGTAAACGCTCTTATGGGTCGTATTTCATGAGTTAAAATATTGTCGATAGGAGCACAACTTTAGTAAACGCTCCTATGGGTCGTATTTCATGAGTTAAAATATTGTCGATAGGGGCACAACTTTAGTAAACGCTCCTATGGGTCGTATTTCATGAGTTAAAATATTGTCGATAGGGAGCACAACTTTAGTAAACGCTCTTATGGGTCGTATTTCATGAGTTAAAATATTGTCGATAGGAGCACAACTTTAGTAAACGCTCCTATGTGTCGTATTTCATGAGTTAAAATATTGTCGATAGGGGCACAACTTTAGTAAACGCTCCTCTGGGTCGTATTTCATGAGTTAAAATATTGTCGATAGGAGCACAACTTTAGTAAACGCTCCTGTGGGTCGTATTTCATGAGTTAAAATATTGTCGATAGGGGCACAACTTTAGTAAACGCTCCTATGTGTCGTATTTCATGAGTTAAAATATTGTCGATAGGGAGCACAACTTTAGTAAACGCTCTTATGGGTCGTATTTCATGAGTTAAAATATTGTCGATAGGAGCACAACTTTAGTAAACGCTCCTATGGGTCGTATTTCATGAGTTAAAATATTGTCAATAGGAGCACAACTTTAGTAAACGCTCCTGTGGGTCGTATTTCATGAGTTAAAATATTGTCAATAGGAGCACAACTTTAGTAAACGCTCCTATGGGTCGTATTTCATGAGTTAAAATATTGTCAATAGGAGCACAACTTTAGTAAACGCTCTTATGGGTCGTATTTCATGAGTTAAAATATTGTCAATAGGAGCACAACTTTAGTAAATGCTCTTATGGGTCGTATTTCATGAGTTAAAATATTGTCAATAGGAGCACAACTTTAGTAAACGCTCCTGTGGGTCGTATTTCATGAGTTAAAATATTGTCAATAGGAGCACAACTTTAGTAAATGCTCTTATGGGTCGTATTTCATGAGTTTAAATATTGTCAATAGGAGCACAACTTTAGTAAATGCTCTTATGGGTCGTATTTCATGAGTTAAAATATTGTCAATAGGAGCACAACTTTAGTAAACGCTCCTGTGGGTCGTATTTCATGAGTTAAAATATTGTCGATAGGAGCACAACTTTAGTAAACGATCCTCTGGGTCGTATTTCATGAGTTAAAATATTGTCGATAGGGGCACAACTTTAGTAAACGCTCCTGTGGGTCGTATTTCATGAGTCAAAATATTGTCGATAGGAGCACAACTTTAGTAAACGCTCCTCTGGGTCGTATTTCATGAGTTAAAATATTGTCGATAGGGGCACAACTTTAGTAAACGCTCCTCTGGGTCGTATTTCATGAGTTAAAATATTGTCGATAGGGGCACAACTTTAGTAAACTCTCCTGTGGGTCGTATTTCATGAGTTAAAATATTGTCGATAGGAGCACAACTTTAGTAAACGCTCCTCTGGGTCGTATTTCATGAGTTAAAATATTGTCGATAGGGGCACAACTTTAGTAAACACTCCTATGGGTCGTATTTCATGAGTTAAAATATTGTCGATAGGAGCACAACATTAGTAAACGCTCCTGTGGGTCGTATTTCATGAGTTAAAATATTGTCGATAAGGGCACAACTTTAGTAAACGCTCCTCTGGGTCGTATTTCATGAGTTAAAATATTGTCAATAGGAGCACAACTTTAGTAAACGCTCCTATGGGTCGTATTTCATGTGTTAAAATATTGTCAATAGGAGCACAACTTTAGTAAACACTCCTATGGGTCGTATTTCATGAGTTAAAATATTGTCGATAGGGGCACAACTTTAGTAAACGCTCCTATGTGTCGTATTTCATGAGTCAAAATATTGTCAATAGGAGCACAACTTTAGTAAACACTCCTATGGGTCGTATTTCATGAGTTAAAATATTGTCGATAGGGGCACAACTTTAGTAAACGCTCCTCTGGGTCGTATTTCATGAGTCAAAATATTGTCAATAGGAGCACAACTTTAGTAAACACTCCTATGGGTCGTATTTCATGAGTTAAAATATTGTCGATAAGGGCACAACTTTAGTAAACGCTCCTATGTGTCGTATTTCATGAGTTAAAATATTGTCAATAGGAGCACAACTTTAGTAAACGCTCCTATGGGTCGTATTTCATGAGTTAAAATATTGTCGATAGGGAGCACAACTTTAGTAAACGCTCTTATGGGTCGTATTTCATGAGTTAAAATATTGTCGATAGGAGCACAACTTTAGTAAACGCTCCTATGGGTCGTATTTCATGAGTTAAAATATTGTCGATAGGGGCACAACTTTAGTAAACGCTCCTATGGGTCGTATTTCATGAGTTAAAATATTGTCGATAGGGAGCACAACTTTAGTAAACGCTCTTATGGGTCGTATTTCATGAGTTAAAATATTGTCGATAGGAGCACAACTTTAGTAAACGCTCCTATGTGTCGTATTTCATGAGTTAAAATATTGTCGATAGGGGCACAACTTTAGTAAACGCTCCTCTGGGTCGTATTTCATGAGTTAAAATATTGTCGATAGGAGCACAACTTTAGTAAACGCTCCTGTGGGTCGTATTTCATGAGTTAAAATATTGTCGATAGGGGCACAACTTTAGTAAACGCTCCTATGTGTCGTATTTCATGAGTTAAAATATTGTCGATAGGGAGCACAACTTTAGTAAACGCTCTTATGGGTCGTATTTCATGAGTTAAAATATTGTCGATAGGAGCACAACTTTAGTAAACGCTCCTATGGGTCGTATTTCATGAGTTAAAATATTGTCAATAGGAGCACAACTTTAGTAAACGCTCCTGTGGGTCGTATTTCATGAGTTAAAATATTGTCAATAGGAGCACAACTTTAGTAAACGCTCCTATGGGTCGTATTTCATGAGTTAAAATATTGTCGATAGGGGCACAACTTTAGTAAACGCTCCTCTGGGTCGTATTTCATGAGTCAAAATATTGTCAATAGGAGCACAACTTTAGTAAACACTCCTATGGGTCGTATTTCATGAGTTAAAATATTGTCGATAAGGGCACAACTTTAGTAAACGCTCCTATGTGTCGTATTTCATGAGTTAAAATATTGTCAATAGGAGCACAACTTTAGTAAACGCTCCTATGGGTCGTATTTCATGAGTTAAAATATTGTCGATAGGGAGCACAACTTTAGTAAACGCTCCTGTGGGTCGTATTTCATGAGTTAAAATATTGTCGATAGGGGCACAACTTTAGTAAACGCTCTTATGGGTCGTATTTCATGAGTTAAAATATTGTCGATAGGAGCACAACTTTAGTAAACGCTCCTATAGGTCGTATTTCATGAGTTAAAATATTGTCGATAGGGGCACAACTTTAGTAAACGCTCCTATGGGTCGTATTTCATGAGTTAAAATATTGTCGATAGGGAGCACAACTTTAGTAAACGCTCTTATGGGTCGTATTTCATGAGTTAAAATATTGTCGATAGGAGCACAACTTTAGTAAACGCTCCTATGTGTCGTATTTCATGAGTTAAAATATTGTCGATAGGGGCACAACTTTAGTAAACGCTCCTCTGGGTCGTATTTCATGAGTTAAAATATTGTTGATAGGAGCACAACTTTAGTAAACGCTCCTGTGGGTCGTATTTCATGAGTTAAAATATTGTCGATAGGAGCACAACTTTAGTAAACGCTCCTGTGGGTCGTATTTCATGAGTTAAAATATTGTCGATAGGGGCACAACTTTAGTAAACGCTCCTATGTGTCGTATTTCATGAGTTAAAATATTGTCGATAGGGGCACAACTTTAGTAAACGCTCCTATGTGTCGTATTTCATGAGTTAAAATATTGTCGATAGGGGCACAACTTTAGTAAACGCTCCTATGGGTCGTATTTCATGAGTTAAATATTGTCGATAGGGGCACAACTTTAGTAAACGCTCCTATGTGTCGTATTTCATGAGTTAAAATATTGTCGATAGGAGCACAACTTTAGTAAACGCTCCTATGGGTCGTATTTCATGAGTTAAAATATTGTCAATAGGAGCACAACTTTAGTAAACGCTCCTGTGGGTCGTATTTCATGAGTTAAAATATTGTCAATAGGAGCACAACTTTAGTAAACGCTCCTATGGGTCGTATTTCATGAGTTAAAATATTGTCGATAGGGAGCACAACTTTAGTAAACGCTCTTATGGGTCGTATTTCATGAGTTAAAATATTGTCGATAGGAGCACAACTTTAGTAAACGCTCCTATGGGTCGTATTTCATGAGTTAAAATATTGTCGATAGGGGCACAACTTTAGTAAACGCTCCTATGGGTCGTATTTCATGAGTTAAAATATTGTCGATAGGGAGCACAACTTTAGTAAACGCTCTTATGGGTCGTATTTCATGAGTTAAAATATTGTCGATAGGAGCACAACTTTAGTAAACGCTCCTATGTGTCGTATTTCATGAGTTAAAATATTGTCGATAGGGGCACAACTTTAGTAAACGCTCCTCTGGGTCGTATTTCATGAGTTAAAATATTGTCGATAGGAGCACAACTTTAGTAAACGCTCCTGTGGGTCGTATTTCATGAGTTAAAATATTGTCGATAGGAGCACAACTTTAGTAAATGCTCTTATGGGTCGTATTTCATGAGTTAAAATATTGTCAATAGGAGCACAACTTTAGTAAACGCTCCTGTGGGTCGTATTTCATGAGTTAAAATATTGTCAATAGGAGCACAACTTTAGTAAACGCTCCTCTGGGTCGTATTTCATGAGTTAAAATATTGTCGATAGGGGCACAACTTTAGTAAACGCTCCTCTGGGTCGTATTTCATGAGTCAAAATATTGTCAAAAGGAGCACAACTTTAGTAAACGCTCCTATGGGTCGTATTTCATGAGTTAAAATATTGTCGATAGGAGCACAACTTTAGTAAACGCTCTTATGGGTCGTATTTCATGAGTCAAAATATTGTCGATAGGGGCACAACTTTAGTAAACGCTCCTGTGGGTCGTATTTCATGAGTTAAAATATTGTCGATAGGGGCACAACTTTAGTAAACGCTCCTATGGGTCGTATTTCATGAGTTAAAATATTGTCGATAGGAGCACAACTTTAGTAAACGCTCCTCTGGGTCGTATTTCATGAGTTAAAATATTGTCGATAGGGGCACAACTTTAGTAAACGCTCCTCTGGGTCGTATTTCATGAGTCAAAATATTGTCAAAAGGAGCACAACTTTAGTAAACGCTCCTATGGGTCGTATTTCATGAGTTAAAATATTGTCGATAGGAGCACAACTTTAGTAAACGCTCCTGTGGGTCGTATTTCATGAGTTAAAATATTGTCGATAGGAGCACAACTTTAGTAAACGCTCCAATGGGTCGTATTTCATGAGTTAAAATATTGTCGATAGGAGCACAACTTTAGTAAACGCTCCTATGGGTCGTATTTCATGAGTTAAAATATTGTCGATAGGAGCACAACTTTAGTAAACGCTCTTATGGGTCGTATTTCATGAGTCAAAATATTGTCGATAGGGGCACAACTTTAGTAAACGCTCCTATGGGTCGTATTTCATGAGTTAAAATATTGTCGATAGGAGCACAACTTTAGTAAACGCTCTTATGGGTCGTATTTCATGAGTCAAAATATTGTCGATAGGAGCACAACTTTAGTAAACGCTCCTATGTGTCGTATTTCATGAGTTAAAATATTGTCGATAGGGGCACAACTTCAGTAAACGATCCTCTGGGTCGTATTTCATGAGTTAAAATATTGTCGATAGGGGCACAACTTTAGTAAACGCTCTTATGGGTCGTATTTCATGAGTCAAAATATTGTCGATAGGGGCACAACTTTAGTAAATGCTCCTATGTGTCGTATTTCATGAGTTAAAATATTGTCGATAGGGGCACAACTTTAGTAAACGATCCTCTGGGTCGTATTTCATGAGTTAAAATATTGTCGATAGGAGCACAACTTTAGTAAACGCTCTTATGGGTCGTATTTCATGAGTCAAAATATTGTCGATAGGGGCACAACTTTAGTAAACGCTCCTATGTGTCGTATTTCATGAGTTAAAATATTGTCGATAGGGGCACAACATTAGTAAACGCTCTTATGGGTCGTATTTCATGAGTTAAAATATTGTCGATAGGAGCACAACTTTAGTAAACGCTCCTATGGGTCGTATTTCATGAGTTAAAATATTGTCGATAGGAGCACAACTTTAGTAAACGCTCCTATGGGTCGTATTTCATGAGTTAAAATATTGTCAATAGGAGCACAACTTTAGTAAACGATCCTCTGGGTCGTATTTCATGAGTTAAAATATTGTCGATAGGGGCACAACTTTAGTAAACGCTCCTATGGGTCGTATTTCATGAGTTAAAATATTGTCGATAGGAGCACAACTTTAGTAAACGCTCCTATGGGTCGTATTTCATGAGTTAAAATATTGTCCATAGGAGCACAACTTTAGTAAACGCTCTTATGGGTCGTATTTCATGAGTTAAAATATTGTCGATAGGAGCACAACTTTAGTAAACGTTCCTATGGGTCGTATTTCATGAGTTAAAATATTGTCAATAGGAGCACAACTTTAGTAAACGTTCCTATGGGTCGTATTTCATGAGTTAAAATATTGTCGATAGGAGCACAACTTTAGTAAACGCTCCTATGGGTCGTATTTCATGAGTTAAAATATTGTCAATAGGAGCACAACTTTAGTAAACGCTCTTATGGGTCGTATTTCATGAGTTAAAATATTGTCAATAGGAGCACAACTTTAGTAAACGCTCCTATGGGTCGTATTTCATGAGTTAAAATATTGTCAATAGGAGCACAACTTTAGTAAACGCTCCTATGGGTCGTATTTCATGAGTTAAAATATTGTTGATAGGGGCACAACTTTAGTAAACGCTCTTATGGGTCGTATTTCATGAGTTAAAATATTGTCGATAGGGGCACAACTTTAGTAAACGCTCTTATGGGTCGTATTTCATGAGTTAAAATATTGTCGATAGGGGCACAACTTTAGTAAACGCTCCTGTGGGTCGTATTTCATGAGTTAAAATATTGTCAATAGGAGCACAACTTTAGTAAACGCTCCTATGGGTCGTATTTCATGAGTTAAAATATTGTTGATAGGGGCACAACTTTAGTAAACGCTCTTATGGGTCGTATTTCATGAGTTAAAATATTGTCAATAGGAGCACAACTTTAGTAAACGATCCTCTGGGTCGTATTTCATGAGTTAAAATATTGTTGATAGGGGCACAACTTTAGTAAACGCTCCTATGGGTCGTATTTCATGAGTTAAAATATTGTTGATAGGGGCACAACTTTAGTAAACGCTCTTATGGGTCGTATTTCATGAGTTAAAATATTGTTGATAGGGGCACAACTTTAGTAAACGCTCCTATGGGTCGTATTTCATGAGTTAAAATATTGTTGATAGGGGCACAACTTTAGTAAACGCTCCTATGGGTCGTATTTCATGAGTTAAAATATTGTTGATAGGGGCACAACTTTAGTAAACGCTCTTATGGGTCGTATTTCATGAGTTAAAATATTGTCGATAGGGGCACAACTTTAGTAAACGCTCTTATGGGTCGTATTTCATGAGTTAAAATATTGTCAATAGGAGCACAACTTTAGTAAACGATCCTCTGGGTCGTATTTCATGAGTTAAAATATTGTCGATAAGGGCACAACTTTAGTAAACGCTCATATGGGTCGTATTTCATGAGTTAAAATATTGTCGATAGGAGCACAACTTTAGTAAACGATCCTCTGGGTCGTATTTCATGAGTTAAAATATTGTTGATAGGGGCACAACTTTAGTAAACGCTCATATGGGTCGTATTTCATGAGTTAAAATATTGTCGATAGGAGCACAACTTTAGTAAACGATCCTCTGGGTCGTATTTCATGAGTTAAAATATTGTCGATAGGGGCACAACTTTAGTAAATGCTCATATGGGTCGTATTTCATGAGTTAAAATATTGTCGATAGGAGCACAACTTTAGTAAACGCTCCTATGGGTCGTATTTCATGAGTTAAAATATTGTCGATAGGGGCACAACTTTAGTAAAAGCTCCTACTGGTCGTATTTCATGAGTTAAAATATTGTCGATAGGGGCACAACTTTAGTAAACGCTCCTATGTGTCGTATTTTATGAGTTAAAATATTGTCGATAGGGGCGCAACTTTAGTAAACACTCCTATGGGTCGTATATCATGAGTTAAAATATTGTCGATAGGAGCACAACTTTAGTAAACGCTCCTATGGGTCGTATTTCATGAGTTAAAATATTGTCGATAGGAGCACAACTTTAGTAAACGCTCTTATGGGTCGTATTTCATGAGTTAAAATATTGTCGATAGGAGCACAACTTTAGTAAACGCTCCTGTGGGTCGTATTTCATGAGTTAAAATATTGTCGATAGGAGCACAACTTTAGTAAACGCTCCTGTGGGTCGTATTTCATGAGTTAAAATATTGTCGATAGGAGCACAACTTTAGTAAACGCTCCTCTGGGTCGTATTTCATGAGTCAAAATATTGTCGATAGGAGCACAACTTTAGTAAACGCTCCTCTGGGTCGTATTTCATGAGTCAAAATATTGTCGATAGGAGCACAACTTTAGTAAACGCTCCTATGGGTCGTATTTCAAGAGTTAAAATATTGTCGATAGGAGCACAACTTTAGTAAACGCTCCTATGGGTCGTATTTCATGAGTTAAAATATTGTCGATAGGGGCACAACTTTAGTAAACGCTCCTATGGGTCGTATTTCATGAGTTAAAATATTGTCGATAGGAGCACAACTTTAGTAAACGCTCCTATGGGTCGTATTTCATGAGTTAAAATATTGTCAATAGGAGCACAACTTTAGTAAACGATCCTCTGGGTCGTATTTCATGAGTTAAAATATTGTCGATAGGGGCACAACTTTAGTAAACGCTCCTATGGGTCGTATTTCATGAGTTAAAATATTGTCGATAGGAGCACAACTTTAGTAAACGCTCCTATGGGTCATATTTCATGAGTTAAAATATTGTCAATAGGAGCACAACTTTAGTAAACGCTCCTATGGGTCGTATTTCATGAGTTAAAATATTGTCAATAGGAGCAAAACTTTAGTAAACGCTCTTATGGGTCGTATTTCATGAGTTAAAATATTGTCAATAGGAGCACAACTTTAGTAAACGCTCCTATGGGTCGTATTTCATGAGTTAAAATATTGTCAATAGGAGCACAACTTTAGTAAACGCTCCTGTGGGTCGTATTTCATGAGTTAAAATATTGTCAATAGGAGCACAACTTTAGTAAACGCTCCTATGGGTCGTATTTCATGAGTTAAAATATTGTCAATAGGAGCACAACTTTAGTAAACGCTCCTCTGGGTCGTATTTCATGGGTTAAAATATTGTCAATAGGAGCACAACTTTAGTAAACGCTCCTGTGGGTCGTATTTCATGAGTTAAAATATTGTCGATAGGAGCACAACTTTAGTAAACGCTCCTATGGGTCGTATTTCATGAGTTAAAATATTGTCGATAGGAGCACAACTTTAGTAAACGCTCCTATGGGTCGTATTTCATGAGTTAAAATATTGTCGATAGGGGCACAACTTTAGTAAACGCTCCTATGGGTCGTATTTCATGAGTTAAAATATTGTCGATAGGAGCACAACTTTAGTAAACGCTCCTATGGGTCGTATTTCATGAGTTAAAATATTGTCAATAGGAGCACAACTTTAGTAAACGCTCCTATGGGTCGTATTTCATGAGTTAAAATATTGTCAATAGGAGCACAACTTTAGTAAACGCTCTTATGGGTCGTATTTCATGAGTTAAAATATTGTCAATAGGAGCACAACTTTAGTAAACGCTCCTCTGGGTCGTATTTCATGAGTTAAAATATTGTCAATAGGAGCACAACTTTAGTAAACGCTCCTGTGGGTCGTATTTCATGAGTTAAAATTTTGTCGATAGGGAGCACAACTTTAGTAAACGCTCTTATGGGTCGTATTTCATGAGTTAAAATATTGTCGATAGGAGCACAACTTTAGTAAACGCTCCTATGTGTCGTATTTCATGAGTTAAAATATTGTCAATAGGAGCACAACTTTAGTAAACGCTCCTCTGGGTCGTATTTCATGAGTTAAAATATTGTCGATAGGAGCACAACTTTAGTAAACGCTCCTATGGGTCGTATTTCATGAGTTAAAATATTGTCCATAGGAGCACAACTTTAGTAAACGCTCTTATGGGTCGTATTTCATGAGTTAAAATATTGTCGATAGGAGCACAACTTTAGTAAACGTTCCTATGGGTCGTATTTCATGAGTTAAAATATTGTCAATAGGAGCACAACTTTAGTAAACGTTCCTATGGGTCGTATTTCATGAGTTAAAATATTGTCGATAGGAGCACAACTTTAGTAAACGTTCCTATGGGTCGTATTTCATGAGTTAAAATATTGTCGATAGGAGCACAACTTTAGTAAACGCTCCTATGGGTCGTATTTCATGAGTTAAAATATTGTCAATAGGAGCACAACTTTAGTAAACGCTCTTATGGGTCGTATTTCATGAGTTAAAATATTGTCAATAGGAGCACAACTTTAGTAAACGCTCCTATGGGTCGTATTTCATGAGTTAAAATATTGTCAATAGGAGCACAACTTTAGTAAACGCTCCTATGGGTCGTATTTCATGAGTTAAAATATTGTTGATAGGGGCACAACTTTAGTAAACGCTCTTATGGGTCGTATTTCATGAGTTAAAATATTGTCGATAGGGGCACAACTTTAGTAAACGCTCTTATGGGTCGTATTTCATGAGTTAAAATATTGTCGATAGGGGCACAACTTTAGTAAACGCTCCTGTGGGTCGTATTTCATGAGTTAAAATATTGTCAATAGGAGCACAACTTTAGTAAACGCTCCTATGGGTCGTATTTCATGAGTTAAAATATTGTTGATAGGGGCACAACTTTAGTAAACGCTCTTATGGGTCGTATTTCATGAGTTAAAATATTGTCAATAGGAGCACAACTTTAGTAAACGATCCTCTGGGTCGTATTTCATGAGTTAAAATATTGTTGATAGGGGCACAACTTTAGTAAACGCTCCTATGGGTCGTATTTCATGAGTTAAAATATTGTTGATAGGGGCACAACTTTAGTAAACGCTCTTATGGGTCGTATTTCATGAGTTAAAATATTGTTGATAGGGGCACAACTTTAGTAAACGCTCCTATGGGTCGTATTTCATGAGTTAAAATATTGTTGATAGGGGCACAACTTTAGTAAACGCTCCTATGGGTCGTATTTCATGAGTTAAAATATTGTTGATAGGGGCACAACTTTAGTAAACGCTCTTATGGGTCGTATTTCATGAGTTAAAATATTGTCGATAGGGGCACAACTTTAGTAAACGCTCTTATGGGTCGTATTTCATGAGTTAAAATATTGTCGATAGGGGCACAACTTTAGTAAACGCTCCTGTGGGTCGTATTTCATGAGTTAAAATATTGTCAATAGGAGCACAACTTTAGTAAACGCTCCTGTGGGTCGTATTTCATGAGTTAAAATATTGTTGATAGGGGCACAACTTTAGTAAACGCTCTTATGGGTCGTATTTCATGAGTTAAAATATTGTCAATAGGAGCACAACTTTAGTAAACGATCCTCTGGGTCGTATTTCATGAGTTAAAATATTGTCGATAAGGGCACAACTTTAGTAAACGCTCATATGGGTCGTATTTCATGAGTTAAAATATTGTCGATAGGAGCACAACTTTAGTAAACGATCCTCTGGGTCGTATTTCATGAGTTAAAATATTGTTGATAGGGGCACAACTTTAGTAAACGCTCATATGGGTCGTATTTCATGAGTTAAAATATTGTCGATAGGAGCACAACTTTAGTAAACGATCCTCTGGGTCGTATTTCATGAGTTAAAATATTGTCGATAGGGGCACGTCGTATTTCATGAGTTAAAATATTGTCGATAGGGGCACAACTTTAGTAAACGCTCCTACTGGTCGTATTTCATGAGTTAAAATATTGTCGATAGGGGCACAACTTTAGTAAACGCTCCTATGTGTCGTATTTTATGAGTTAAAATATTGTCGATAGGGGCGCAACTTTAGTAAACACTCCTATGGGTCGTATTTCATGAGTTAAAATATTGTCGATAGGAGCACAACTTTAGTAAACGCTCCTATGGGTCGTATTTCATGAGTTAAAATATTGTCGATAGGAGCACAACTTTAGTAAACGCTCTTATGGGTCGTATTTCATGAGTTAAAATATTGTCGATAGGAGCACAACTTTAGTAAACGCTCCTGTGGGTCGTATTTCATGAGTTAAAATATTGTCGATAGGAGCACAACTTTAGTAAACGCTCCTGTGGGTCGTATTTCATGAGTTAAAATATTGTCGATAGGAGCACAACTTTAGTAAACGCTCCTCTGGGTCGTATTTCATGAGTCAAAATATTGTCGATAGGAGCACAACTTTAGTAAACGCTCCTCTGGGTCGTATTTCATGAGTCAAAATATTGTCGATAGGAGCACAACTTTAGTAAACGCTCCTATGGGTCGTATTTCAAGAGTTAAAATATTGTCGATAGGAGCACAACTTTAGTAAACGCTCCTATGGGTCGTATTTCATGAGTTAAAATATTGTCGATAGGGGCACAACTTTAGTAAACGCTCCTATGGGTCGTATTTCATGAGCTAAAATATTGTCGATAGGAGCACAACTTTAGTAAACGCTCCTATGGGTCGTATTTCATGAGTTAAAATATTGTCAATAGGAGCACAACTTTAGTAAACGATCCTCTGGGTCGTATTTCATGAGTTAAAATATTGTCGATAGGGGCACAACTTTAGTAAACGCTCCTATGGGTCGTATTTCATGAGTTAAAATATTGTCGATAGGAGCACAACTTTAGTAAACGCTCCTATGGGTCGTATTTCATGAGTTAAAATATTGTCAATAGGAGCACAACTTTAGTAAACGCTCCTATGGGTCGTATTTCATGAGTTAAAATATTGTCAATAGGAGCACAACTTTAGTAAACGCTCTTATGGGTCGTATTTCATGAGTTAAAATATTGTCAATAGGAGCACAACTTTAGTAAACGCTCCTATGGGTCGTATTTCATGAATTAAAATATTGTCAATAGGAGCACAACTTTAGTAAACGCTCCTGTGGGTCGTATTTCATGAGTTAAAATATTGTCAATAGGAGCACAACTTTAGTAAACGCTCCTATGGGTCGTATTTCATGAGTTAAAATATTGTCAATAGGAGCACAACTTTAGTAAACGCTCCTCTGGGTCGTATTTCATGGGTTAAAATATTGTCAATAGGAGCACAACTTTAGTAAACGCTCCTGTGGGTCGTATTTCATGAGTTAAAATATTGTCGATAGGAGCACAACTTTAGTAAACGCTCCTATGGGTCGTATTTCATGAGTTAAAATATTGTCGATAGGAGCACAACTTTAGTAAACGCTCCTATGGGTCGTATTTCATGAGTTAAAATATTGTCGATAGGGGCACAACTTTAGTAAACGCTCCTATGGGTCGTATTTCATGAGTTAAAATATTGTCGATAGGAGCACAACTTTAGTAAACGCTCCTATGGGTCGTATTTCATGAGTTAAAATATTGTCAATAGGAGCACAACTTTAGTAAACGCTCCTATGGGTCGTATTTCATGAGTTAAAATATTGTCAATAGGAGCACAACTTTAGTAAACGCTCTTATGGGTCGTATTTCATGAGTTAAAATATTGTCAATAGGAGCACAACTTTAGTAAACGCTCCTCTGGGTCGTATTTCATGAGTTAAAATATTGTCAATAGGAGCACAACTTTAGTAAACGCTCCTGTGGGTCGTATTTCATGAGTTAAAATATTGTCAATAGGAGCACAACTTTAGTAAACGCTCTTATGGGTCGTATTTCATGAGTTAAAATATTGTCGATAGGGGCACAACTTTAGTAAACGCTCCTGTGGGTCGTATTTCATGAGTTAAAATATTGTCAATAGGAGCACAACTTTAGTAAACGCTCCTATGGGTCGTATTTCATGAGTTAAAATATTGTCAATAGGAGCACAACTTTAGTAAACGCTCCTATGGGTCGTATTTCATGAGTTAAAATATTGTTGATAGGGGCACAACTTTAGTAAACGCTCTTATGGGTCGGATTTCATGAGTTAAAATATTGTTGATAGGGGCACAACTTTAGTAAACGCTCTTATGGGTCGTATTTCATGAGTTAAAATATTGTCAATAGGAGCACAACTTTAGTAAACGATCCTCTGGGTCGTATTTCATGAGTTAAAATATTGTCAATAGGAGCACAACTTTAGTAAACGCTCCTATGGGTCGTATTTCATGAGTTAAAATATTGTCGAAAGGAGCACAACTTTAGTAAACGCTCCTATGGGTCGTATTTCATGAGTTAAAATATTGTCGATAGGGGCACAACTTTAGTAAACACTCCTATGGGTCGTATTTCATGAGTTAAAATATTGTCGATAGGAGCACAACTTTAGTAAACGCTCCTTTGGGTCGTATTTCATGAGTTAAAATATTGTCGATAGGGGCACAACTTTAGTAAACACTCCTATGGGTCGTATTTCATGAGTTAAAATATTGTCGATAGGGGCACAACTTTAGTAAACACTCCTATGGGTCGTATTTCATGAGTTAAAATATTGTCGATAGGAGCACAACTTTAGTAAACGCTCCTTTGGGTCGTATTTCATGAGTTAAAATATTGTCGATAGGGGCACAACTTTAGTAAACGCTCTTATGGGTCGTATTTCATGAGTTAAAATATTGTCGATAGGAGCACAACTTTAGTAAACGCTCCTTTGGGTCGTATTTCATGAGTTAAAATATTGTCGATAGGGGCACAACTTTAGTAAACGCTCTTATGGGTCGTATTTCATGAGTTAAAATATTGTCGATAGGAGCACAACTTTAGTAAACGCTCCTATGGGTCGTATTTCATGAGTTAAAATATTGTCGATAGGGGCACAACTTTAGTAAACGCTCCTATGGGTCGTATTTCATGAGTTAAAATATTGTCGATAGGGGCACAACTTTAGTAAACGCTCCTATGTGTCGTATTTCATGAGTTAAAATATTGTCGATAGGGGCACAACTTTAGTAAACGCTCCTATGGGTCGTATTTCATGAGTTAAAAAATTTGTCGATAGGAGCACAACTTTAGTAAACGCTCCTATGTGTCGTATTTCATGAGTTAAAATATTGTCGATAGGGGCACAACTTTAGTAAACGCTCATATGGGTCGTATTTCATGAGTTAAAATATTGTCGATAGGAGCACAACTTTAGTAAACGATCCTCTGGGTCGTATTTCATGAGTTAAAATATTGTTGATAGGGGCACAACTTTAGTAAACGCTCCTATGGGTCGTATTTCATGAGTTAAAATATTGTCGATAGGAGCACAACTTTAGTAAACGCTCCTATGGGTCGTATTTCATGAGTTAAAATATTGTCGATAGGAGCACAACTTTAGTAAACGATCCTCTGGGTCGTATTTCATGAGTTAAAATATTGTTGATAGGGGCACAACTTTAGTAAACGCTCATATGGGTCGTATTTCATGAGTTAAAATATTGTCGATAGGAGCACAACTTTAGTAAACGATCCTCTGGGTCGTATTTCATGAGTTAAAATATTGTCGATAGGGGCACAACTTTAGTAAACGATCCTCTGGGTCGTATTTCATGAGTTAAAATATTGTCGATAGGGGCACAACTTTAGTAAACGCTCCTATGGGTCGTATTTCATGAGTTAAAATATTGTCGATAGGAGCACAACTTTAGTAAACGCTCCTATGGGTCGTATTTCATGAGTTAAAATATTGTCGATAGGGGCACAACTTTAGTAAACGCTCCTATGGGTCGTATTTCATGAGTTAAAATATTGTCGATAGGGGCACAACTTTAGTAAACGCTCCTATGTGTCGTATTTCATGAGTTAAAATATTGTCGATAGGGGCACAACTTTAGTAAACGCTCCTACTGGTCGTATTTCATGAGTTAAAATATTGTCGATAGGGGCACAACTTTAGTAAACGCTCCTATGTGTCGTATTTCATGAGTTAAAATATTGTCGATAGGGGCGCAACTTTAGTAAACACTCCTATGGGTCGTATTTCATGAGTTAAAATATTGTCGATAGGAGCACAACTTTAGTAAACGCTCCTATGGGTCGTATTTCATGAGTTAAAATATTGTCGATAGGAGCACAACTTTAGTAAACGCTCCTGTGGGTCGTGTTTCATGAGTTAAAATATTGTCGATAGGAGCACAACTTTAGTAAACGCTCCTGTGGGTCGTATTTCATGAGTTAAAATATTGTCGATAGGAGCACAACTTTAGTAAACGCTCCTCTGGGTCGTATTTCATGAGTCAAAATATTGTCGATAGGAGCACAACTTTAGTAAACGCTCCTCTGGGTCGTATTTCATGAGTCAAAATATTGTCGATAGGAGCACAACTTTAGTAAACGCTCCTATGGGTCGTATTTCAAGAGTTAAAATATTGTCGATAGGAGCACAACTTTAGTAAACGCTCCTATGGGTCGTATTTCATGAGTTAAAATATTGTCGATAGGGGCACAACTTTAGTAAACGCTCCTCTGGGTCGTGTTTCAAGAGTTAAAATATTGTCGATAGGGGCACAACTTTAGTAAATGCTCTTATGGGTCGTATTTCAAGAGTTAAAATATTGTCAATAGGAGCACAACTTTAGTAAACGCTCCTATGGGTCGTATTTCATGAGGTAAAATATTGTCGATAGGGGCACAACTTTAGTAAACGCTCCTATGGGTCGTATTTCATGAGTTAAAATATTGTCGATAGGAGCACAACTTTAGTAAACGCTCCTATGGGTCGTATTTCATGAGTTAAAATATTGTCGATAGGAGCACAACTTTAGTAAACGCTCCTATGGGTCGTATTTCATGAGTTAAAATATTGTCGATAGGAGCACAACTTTAGTAAACGCTCCTCTGGGTCGTATTTCATGAGTTAAAATATTGTCAATAGGAGCACAACTTTAGTAAACGCTCTTATGGGTCGTATTTCATGAGTTAAAATATTGTCAATAGGAGCACAACTTTAGTAAACGCTCCTATGGGTCGTATTTCATGAGGTAAAATATTGTCGATAGGGGCACAACTTTAGTAAACGCTCCTATGGGTCGTATTTCATGAGTTAAAATATTGTCGATAGGAGCACAACTTTAGTAAACGCTCCTATGGGTCGTATTTCAAGAGTTAAAATATTGTCGATAGGAGCACAACTTTAGTAAACGCTCTTATGGGTCGTATTTCAAGAGTTAAAATATTGTCGATAGGAGCACAACTTTAGTAAACGCTCCTATGGGTCGTATTTCATGAGTTAAAATATTGTCGATAGGAGCACAACTTTAGTAAACGCTCTTATGGGTCGTATTTCAAGAGTTAAAATATTGTCGATAGGAGCACAACTTTAGTAAACGCTCCTATGGGTCGTATTTTAAGGAAGTAACAAACAACCTATAGGCGTATTAGTTGGATGACATGTTATATGTTACCAATTTGAACAAATAATCAAATGCTATGGCATTCACTAGGCAAGGGTAAAGTGGTAAAGGCTTACTTTTTATTAAACTTAAATTGTATTAATTCAAATATTATTATAAATGTGTTAAAGATGTTGTAGTCATGTTGCGTAGTGTTGCTTGGAGTCGAATGTTTTATCTGTTGAAATAACGCAATGAATTTTGGCAAATTGTGCAACATGATTTTTGTCCAGAAAAGAGAACCCACCAAATATTAATAACTGATTATGAAGTCAATGTCAGCATAGTAATTTTGCATAAAAGGCCAAACATTTTCAACACGTGCACATTTGGCACATTAGTTGACATTTTCATAACAGAATGAAAGTGAACGGAATAACAAACAAACAAAAATCATGATATTTTAATTTAATCTTTTGAATTATTGATTTATATAACCATAAAACCAATGCACAATACTTGTGAATACTTGCGAAATGTTTATGCTTTTCTTTTACCTCTAATTTTAATAAAAAAATAAATCTGAAGATTTTGATAACCAATATTCTGAAGGAAGGGATATTAACAAACAAGTTAAACAAATATATGCAGAACCATATTGAAAACCGTTATATTCTTGAAACACAGACTGCATTTTATTCTTTATTCAGGGCTTTTTGAGTCTTTGCACTATAATGTCTGTATTACTGTAAATCAACATCATGTTAGGGCAACAATATTCATACAGATTTTCATATTGAACAATGGGGATGATGCATAATGCGGTTCTTGATTGCAAAATGTGCTTTTCTCCAGAAACAAAGATTGCCTAATGCACCATATGCAATAATGACTAATTACAATTTATAATATTGAGAACTGTCATTTGCCGAGACAAATTATTATTTTTTTTTTTGCATGAATGTGTAACATTTTGCAATTAATATACAAACAAATTAGCTAAAATAAAGTGTCTCTGAGAAAATTAATCAAATTAAAGATTTGACCATATATTTTTACATGAATCACAAATTACATTTGGTGTACATTTATTTAGTATCTCTTTAGAAAACAGATCCATCAGACACAGAAGTGAGTAATGCAGTCTTAACACTCTAATAACTACTGTTAACTCAATAACAATAAACTCTGATTAATAAATGAGTTAATAATAGTGCTTAGTCGAATGTGGCCGTTCACTATTAGCTAATCAATAACTGCTGCAGTTTTCATAACTCCCAGAGGACTGCCAGGAACTGCTATACACAAGTTCATCATTTACATGAAGTAAATATAATTCTAAAGTGAAGGTAATGCTACTAGTAATGACTCTACTCTACATTTTACTACATTCATCTAAAGGAATTACTAATGATTAGATTTAGATCAGAATTATAAAGTGAAAAAGTTATTTAGCAAGGTTTTGAGTAACACTTGAGTAATTACTAGGGTTACCACGATCTTCACTTTAGAATACTGATCCAAATAACAAGTAATACCTTTAGAATTATGTAGTAACACTTGAGTCATTACTATCAAAAACCTTAGAAAAATGTCAAACATTAAAACAACCCATGCATTGTGTTAAAACAACCCAACCGCTGGGTTAAAACCACCCATTCACTACGTTAAAAGAACCCAACCACAGGATTAAAACAACCCATTCACTAGGTTAAAACAACCCAACCGCTGGGTTAAAACAACCCATTCACTAGGTTAAAACAACCCAACCGCTGGGTTAAAACAACCCATTCACTAGGTTAAAAGAACCCAACCACAGGGTTAAAACAACCCATTCACTAGGTTAAAAGAACCCAACCACAGGGTTAAAAGAACCCAACCACAGGGTTAAAACAACCCATTCACTAGGTTAAAACAACCTAACCGCTGGGTTAAAACAACCCAACCGCTGGGTTAAAATAACTCAACCGCTGGGTTAAAACAACCTAACCGTTGGGTTAAAATAACTCAACCGCTGGGTTAAAACAACCCAACCGCTGCGTTAAAATAACTCAACCGCTGGGTTAAAACAACCCATTCACTAGGTTAAAACAACCTAACCGTTGGGTTAAAACAACCTAACCGTTTGGTTAAAACAACCCATTCAATCAGTTAAGACAACCCAACTGCTGGGTTAAAACAACCCATTCATTGTGTTAAAACAACCCATTCATTGTGTTAAAACAACCCAACCACAGGGTTAAAACAACCCATTCACTAGGTTAAAACAACCTAACTGTTTAGTTAAAACAACCCATTCAATCAGTTAAAACAACTCAACTGCTGGGTTAGAACAACCTATTCACTAGGTTAAAACAACCCAACCGCTGGGTTAAAACAACCCATTCAATCGATTAAAACAACCCAACCGCTGGATTAAAACAACCCATTAATTGGGTTAAAACAAACTCAAAACCCATTCCTGGCAGTCCTCTGGGAGCTATGAAAACTGCAGCAGTTATTGATTAGCTAATAGTGAACGGCCACATTCGACTAAGCACTATTATTAACTCATTTATTAATCAGAGTTTATTGTTAGTTAATAGTAGTTATTAGAGTGTTAAGACTGCATTACTCACTTGTTTCTGTGTCGTTATTTATTAATGATGGATCAGTTTTCTAAAGTGATACCATTGATTTAATGTGATTGGCCCCACTTTATATTAGGTGGCCTTTACTTGTACTTACATCAAAAAATAAGTGCAATGAACTTACTGTGTTCAAATTGTATTGCAAAACCCCTTTGCTGATATTGAGGTGGATACGGGTAGAGTTAGGCACAGGTGTGGTGGTGTGTGTGAGTTTAAGGCTAGGGTTAGGTGTAAGGGAAGTGCATACTGTGTATTTACAAATGTAACTACAGAAGTTAATTACAGACGTAATTACATGCAGGTTTAAAAAAAAAGTAAGTACAATGTAAAAACATGTATGTACACAGTAAGTGCATTGTATCAAATGAATAATTAAAATATTAATACATAGTAGATAAGGCCACCTAATATAAAGTGGGTCCCTGTGATTTATTTGATTAAAAGTCAAATCAGACATAATGAATCCTTTTACAGGAGTGTGTGTTGTGTGTTTATGATGCAGTGTGTTATGATGGACTGTGATATGTGCGCAGTGACTAACTTTACTCATCTTTTTTATGCAATAAAGTTCCTTCAGCCACGATCCGCATGAGAGTTTCCTCAGAAAGCAGACGTTAGAGCAGCACATGGACACACAAAGCCTTTCCCAAGCTCATTGTGTATAAAAACGTCAGCCCATTTGTTTCCTGTAAGTGCTTTATTATTTATTTCCGCTGCTTGCACCGGTTCGACGTCTATAAATATATCTGGTTGAGTTTTGCAGCTCTTGGGGCGTTTTGCACACGGCATGCGGCCGGAATGTGCATTTATTACCTGACATAATCCAAAAATGACACTCAGACAGTTTCAACACGCGGGTCTAATCCTTCCAAAGACTGCGATTAACCTGAGACTGAAAAAGTGAAACAAAACAAAAGACTTAAAGCGGTTTGATTCAGAGTAAATGGTTTGGCAAACACGCGGCCCACGGCGACTGTTGCTGGGTGTGTGTGTGTGTGAAGAGTTACGCATCAGCATTCATGAAGTGTGTCTGATACTACAGTAACTGTGTACATAACAGCGTCTGAAACACACATTTGGACACTGGTTTAATCAGAAAACATGTTTCTGGTTGAAACCGGTTTTGTTGAGTTTCATTAAAAGCCAATAACACCACATAGAAAACAATAAAGAAACGGTTGTGTGTGTGTGTGTGTGTGTGTGTGTGTGTGTGTGTGTGTGTGTGTGTGTGTGTGTGTGTGTGTGTGTGTGTGTGTGTGTGTGATGGGTAGGTTTAGGGGCAGTGTAAAGGGATAGAAAATATGATTTGTACAGTATAAAAACCATTACGCCTCTGGAATGTCCCCATATTTCACAAAAAACAAACGTGTGTGTGTGTGTGTGTGTGTGTGTGTGTGTGTGTGTGTGTGTGTGTGTGTGTGTGTGTGTGTGTGTGTGTGTGTGTGTGTGTGTGTGATGGGTAGGTTTAGGGGCAGTATAAGGGGATAGAAAATATGATTTGTACAGTATAAAAACCATTACGCCTCTGGAATGTCCCCATATTTCACAAAAAACAAACGTGTGTGTGTGTGTGTGTGTGTGTGTGTGTGTGTGTGTGTGTGTGTGTGTGTGTGTGTGTGTGTGTGTGTGTGTGTGTGATGGGTAGGTTTAGGGGCAGTATAAGGGGATAGTAAATACGGTTTGTACAGTATAAAAACCATTACGCCTATGGAATGTCCCCATATTTCACAAAAACAAACGTGCACTGTAAAAAAAAGGCACGTTTTGAACTTTTGCAGTACAATCGACTTGAATTTGTAAGTTATTTCAACTTGAATTATGTTAAACTGACTTTAAGAAATGAGTTACATTTGTATAACAAATAAAAATAAGTTTAACATTTCTTAACTTATTTTGATGAGTTAACACAATGTAAAAACATTTATTGTCATAACTTTTTGAACATATATTTTTTACAGTGAAGAAACAAATTAAACACACTTCTGGAAAGTGTGTATACATCAAGAAAGGAGAGAAACATTTAGAACCGAAATAGTTCGAATGTTTGGCAGACTTTAACCATTTTTGCTTTGTCTTTTTATTCTCTGAAATATTCTGGGGACCCCTTAGAGAACCTTCTGGAGGACCCCCGGGGGTCCCGGACCCCAGATTGAAACCCCTGCCTTACGGCACCGCCCTAGTGACAGCACCGTACCTTTAGTTCTGAGAGTTTAAGGTGTGCAGACAGACCGTTTCTAAGCCATTTATGACATCAACTACACCCACAACAGAGACAGCATTCAGCTCATTTACATAAGAAAGGCTGGTGGCGTCTGTCCTGACCTTTAATTTACTGGTGTAATAGTTACGGAGAGGCACATTAGAGCTCAGAGTAATGACAGGACTCCTCAGATCGTACGTGACCGAATGTGAGTCACGCTCATAAATGTGCTCTTAACATCCAGCCTCGGGACAAGTTGCATTAGCCGATAAAAGCCTATCAATCAGTGCTATCTCCAACTCCATCAGTTCTCATCACTTTTTATTTGACTTTCAGGAAGTCGGTGTGATGGCAGACCGACCGAAGAAAGCTGACGTTGATTTAATAACAGGCTCTGACACAATCCCATTGAAGTTACAGTGAGATGTCAACATGTTCACAAAGGAAACGCTGGCTGGGTTAGACACTTGACATCGGTCTAGACATGTGAGGAAAAGCTCCTGATAAACAACAACAGGAGACGGACATGTGACCTAACCTCAAATCTCTCATAATGCAGAGGCCAAGTCATGTGTGGCCATGAGTGTTAGCAGAACATGTGGCGACAGCATCACATTTATTATTAACACCTTAAAACAAACACGCAAAACTACCCCAGAGCTGACAGTGCACTGCAAAAAAGGCTTTTCTGACTTAGTACACTCTCAAAAATGATGGGTTGTTTTAACCCAATGTTGGGTCAAATATGGACTAACCCAGCAATTGGGTTGTTTTAACCCAGCAATTGGGTTGTCTTAAGCAAATATTTAACCCAACCGCAGGATTAAAACAACCCAATTGCTGGGTTAAAACAACCCAATTGCTAGGTTAGTCCATATTTGACCCAACATTGGGTTGTTTTTTCACCCAGATTTTTTTAAAGTGTATCTTTGTCTTGTTTCTAGTCCAATCATCTAAAAAATCTTTAAACAAGAAGTATTTACTAGACAAGCAAAAGTAATTGTCTTGTTTTGGGGAAAAATGACGTAATAATTATTAAGCTTAAAATAAGCTAAATAATGTTGTTTTAAGATTATTATGCTTACACTCTAAAAAATGCTGGGTTGTTTTAACCCAATGTTGGGTCAAATATGGACTAACCCAGCAATTGGGTTGTTTTAACCCAGCGATTTGGGTTTTTTAATCTTGTTGTTGGGTTAAATATTTGCTTAAGACAACCCAGTCGCTGGGTTAAAACAACCCAACTGCTGGGTTAGTCCATATCTTACCCAACATTGGGTTATTTTTTACTCAGAATTGTTTAGAGTGTACCCCACTGGCAGATTATTTTGCTCCAGAAGGAGCAGAACCTCACTGAGCTCATGTTAAAATGCCCAACTTTACAGCAGAAAAGCACATGTTTACAGTCTGGGACACATTGTGTTTTTTGTCTATACGGCTAATTTTACCCTTCATGACGACTGTGAGGGGGTGAATTATTTTATAACTCATTCATTTACATTATATAAAGCCTTAAAAATTCTGCATAATTAAGGGCGTGGTTACTTTGAGTGACAGGTGGGTAGCCGTTTGTCTGCTGTCTGTTAGTCATTAGGTAACCTCAGCTCCGCCCATGTCCCGCCTCTTTGCCCATTTTTAATTATCCATATATTTAATTTATTCAATTGTCCAATTTTTTTTACAGTCTATGGGGGAAATGCTCACAAGCCTCATAAAACGTCTTTATTAAACAAATGATTTCTCTCTCATCCACCTGCGATTGATTGGAATGTTATTTTTTTATTACTTGGCCTGATCGTTGGGTATAAGCTCAAACGCGCCCTTCAAATATCAAATAAAGAGAGTGAGCAATGCAGATCAAGAAATTAATGTTATTTCATATTAAAGCCCAGGCCGGCCTTACGTTTCTGTAACCCGTCTGAAAAAACACAGCCCCGGGCCGTTGGGCTTTACGAGCCCTGGCCCATTTTAGCACAAATAAAGGATTCTCCAGCCTGTGACAGCGTGCTAAAGTATGATCTGTTAGACACGTACAATCTGTAACAATGCAATACTATCACATATAAAAACACGTTTTACTCACATAAGTGTTATTTGTGTGCTGTGTTGGTCCCCATGATTTCTCCAGATAAAATGAAACACAGATTACATTGAATATTACATGTATTAATTTAGCAGATGCTTAACGCATGTGAGCTGTCAGTGTCCCACTAGTGCTTTCTTAGCACATATTTTAGTCATCATCATAAATGTATCCAGCACAGAATATAAAATGTTATTCTGACTTTTTTTTAGTTTGCAATTGTGTGTTTACAGTCACAATTCTGAGAAATAAAAGCAGAATTGCTTCATTTTTTATTTTGCGATGGAAACAAAATTAATCCTGTTAACGATACTTTAAAACATATTAACTTTAAATTTAGAGCACAACTTGAAATTACAACTTGATTTTCTAACAATTTTACAGTGCAAATTATTTAGTAAAAATGTTTAGTTAAATTCTGTTAAAGTAAACACTTTAATTTTTGTGTTTTCACTTTTGCAATAATCTGCTGAGTCTTAAAAAAAAGAAAAAAAGAAACTAAACTGTATCTGTATCCCAAAGCATTGATGAATTATCCATTTGAGTTCAGATCTGTGCTGGGAGACAGATAACACAACATCACACACACACTTATATCGTTTATTATAATTGTTATACAGCCAGCAGTATTCATAATGATCGAGGTTAGTGAACTAGAGCAGAGAAAGATTTTGAGCTGTTGTTGTGATAGTGAGTGTTTGTGGGTGAGTGTGTGTGTGTAGGGAGTGTTTGTGGGTTAGTCAAGTGTTTGCTAAAGAGGTGTGTCTTCATGGGTTTCTTAAGTTGTGATGTTTTCGCAGATTGGGTGGAGTTTGGCATTAATATAAGAATATCCTGTACGTTTCAGAGCTGAAAACGAGTCAAAGAAAAGCTTTTATAGACACCAGGCTCAGTGTGTGTACGCCTGCTTCTGTGGCCCCGCCCACCTGCTTCTGTGGCCCCGCCCACCTGCCTCTGTTCTCTTGAAGCATCCAAAATACATTTGGGTCCAAAAATAACAAAAACTACGACTTTATTCAGCATTGGCTTCTCTTCCGGGTTTGTGTTCAATCCTCAAATAAAGATTCAAACGGTTATGAATGAGTGAATCAATCAATGATTCGGATCGCCAGTGTCACGTGATTTCCAAATTATTGATCGATTCACTGACTCATAACCGTTCAAATCTTTATTTGAGGATTGAACACAAACCCGGAAGAGAAGCCAATGCTGAATAAAGTCGTAGTTTTTGTTATTTTTGGACCCAAATGTATTTTGGATGCTTCAAGAGACTCTAATTAACCCACTGATGTCTCATATGGACTACTGTGATGATGTTTTTATTCCCTTTCTGGACATGGACAGTATAGTGTGCATACACTTGCATACGCTCTCGGACTAAATATAAAATATCTTAAACTGTGTGTGAAGATGAGCGGAGGTCTTACGGGTGTGGAGCGATATTAGGGTGAGCCATTAATAAAATCAATTTCATTTTTGGGTGAACGAACCCTTTTAATAAGATGATGTGTATATTTGTCTTATTTTTTCATTTAGTACTGCCATCCCGAAGCCACAGATGACTTGTAAATGTTTTCCAGAAGACAAAATAAGTACAATTTACCCTGATTATCCTGTTTAAAAAATCCTGTTCTTAATGCATTGTGTTTCCTTCTGGAGCATCCGGGAATGTTTTCAGCTTCTGCTGTGTATAAACTCCCTCAAGTGTAAACAAAAAATCATACCGGCACTGCTGGAAAGGGTTAAAATATGCACAAGATGCTGGAGAATCAGAGAATGTGTATTGTTTGTTGTAATACTGCATTTCTGAGCGTTTTCCCTGGTATCTTGTCTCTTGTTTTTGGATTTTTTCTCCGTTCCATGCTTACCCTTTTGCCTGTCCCTCCTGTCATGTTTGCCTGTGTATGAACGTTTGCCTGTTTTGACTACGGTTGTGGATTACCTGCATTTGGATTCTCAAAAAGGGAAATTAAGGGAAGTGCCAACTGTGTAATTACAAATGTAACTAATGACAAAAAAAAGTAAGTACAATGTAAAAACATGTATGTACACAATAAGTGAATTGTATCAAATTATTAATTTTTAATTTTGGTACATAGTACTTAAACCCACCTAATATAAAGTGGGTCCCAAACTTTTAAACAGGGTTTTGATATTATTGGAAAATTCTGCCAATTTGCATATCTACATTCATCATAGTTTTGTTTGGATGGCGATAGTAATAAAGGTAAAGACGATTACAGTGATATGCAGGAAACAAACCGTGTATGTGCGTTCTCCGCTCACTGGTCACTATAACATTATATTTCCGCATGAACACAGTTCAATATTTTCCCGTAGTTGTCAAAATGAATGTACTGTGAGTGTGTTATAACGGATTCTCGCTGAAGAAGTGTGTTTTGGAGAGGTTTGTGAGGATCAGTGGTGTTTATGTACATGTAGGCATCAGCTCCATAGATAAGATTGCTTGTTCTGACAGAGGAACTGTTGACTGAGGACATCGGATGACTTCTTTTTCATTTGTATTTTAGTGTGTTTATTAATTATGAATGGATCCTTATAGTAGTTATATGCAGTCCTTTGGCGTTTCCCTGTGTTTGGTATGGCAGGTTGACTCGTGCTTATTTGTATTTGTTGTACTGTATAACTGAGCCAAGTAAGAACTTCAGAGTTGTAAAGAATGTCTGCAAAGTATGTTTGCTAAAAAGAACACTGAAGGTTAAAGTATCTTGAATTTATTTTGTTTAAAAAAATAATAACGGGGTAATGATTTGTGTGTGTTTTTGTGCGTGTGTGTGTGTGTGTGTTTTTGTGTGTGTTTCTGTGTGTGTTTGTCGGTGGACCTTGCAGTATTGATTCGGAGAGGAGCGAGGCCTTCGAGTAAAGGTTGGGAACCACTGCTTTATGCATTTTCATATGTGATTGTTTTTCACTTTATATTTTATTATGTTTACATTTACACAACACAGACCTCATTCCTCTAGCCCTGTTTAGGGTAAACATTATATAGCGATCAGTGTTTTACAGAAAAATATTGTTCTTTGGTCCGAAGCATACTAATGTTGACTGTAAATAAAGCGGAGCGCTTCACTGATACTTTGACATTTTTGCACTTTGAATGTAATGTTTCCAGTTTTTACATGATTTATTACAAGGCAAACAGAAACTACCATGAGACAAGCAAATAAAAGGTGTGTTCTTATTATTGAGATATGTTAGCATTTAAACTTCAAAACTGGACGTGTACAGGTAATTAAAATGAATACACAATATACGTGCAATATTTTGACGAAGAGCTCTGAAATATGAGTGACCTACAGATCACATCTTTACATCAGAGTAATGCAGAATATTCTTTGAACAAAATGGAAAGGACTGATGGGATCTTAAGATATTTTAAGAGCCTCTAATTATATAACCTGAAAGAGAATGCACACACACACACACACACACACACACACACACACACACACACACACACACACACACACACACACACACACACACACACACACACACACACACGCATATAAGCCTTTTGAAAAGTGGGGCCATGGGTAATGTCCTCATATTTCACCCCCTCCTGTAATACCTGTGTCATACCCATGGCATTATACACATTGTGTCCTCATATTTCACAAAAACAAGCACACACACACACACACACACACACACACACACACACACTGACTTGCCAGCTCTCTCTGCGAGATAAGTGTTGACGGTCTGATATCAGGCTCATCATCAGCGTCTGCGCTCGAGTGAAGTAAGCTGAGGTAAATGATATTTTGTCTGCGCGTCGTCTTTTGATTGTGGGGTCTTTGATGTGGACGGAAGTGTTTTGGACACAGAAGCCGAGGGGGAGAGACGGCGTGTGACAACACTGCCAATTTAGGCTACAGGTGTGCCTGCACTCGGGGAACACAGCTTCAAAAACACCTCTTCCTCTCAGGATGAAAGAGGGATTCGTTCTAATTGTACAGCCAAGAGAAGACAAAACAAATAAAGGAAAGATAACTTTCTAGTGGCTGTTTTATACAGCTTGTCCCAATAACCACAACAGAGCTTCATGGAAACTACGGCTACGTCTGATCGTTCACAAAACCAAAGAAGATGAAGGATATAAAATGAAAACATGATTATAAAAATGTAATATGTTAACCATTCTTTTTTGGAAAGATTGCTAAGATTATTTAAGAAATTTGAGTGGCATATGCACTGTAAAAACCAAGCAAAATACATCAAATAAAAAAATGTAGCACATTTCACAATATCCACTGCCGGTATTACTGTTAAAAGCATTGGTTTATCGAGTTACACCACCCACATCAACAGTAGCACTAATATATGCTCCAGACGTAAAACACATATTTGCTTCATTCATGAATTATATGAATCATTTGAAGAAGACAATGCAGACAGACAGTTGAGCAAGAGACAGATGCTTGTGGAAACACTGCCATGATTCGGCTAAAATAAATCAAGCTGATCCTCTATATACACTATATTGCCAAAAGTATTGGGCCGCTCCTCCAGATCATTGAGTTTAGGTGTTCAGTCACTTCATGGCCACAGGTGTAAGAATCAATACCATGTGTAAAGTTTGGTGGAGGGGGGATTATGGGGTGGGGTTGTTTTTCAGGGGTTGGCCCCTTAGTTCCAGTGAAAGGAACTCTTAATGCTTCACCAAGACATTCTGGACAATTTCATGCCCCCAACTTTGTGGGCTCAGTTTGGGGACGGCCCCTTCCTATCCCAGCATGACTGCCCTCCAGTGCACAAAGCGTCGCTCCATAAAGACATGGATGAGGAGTTTGGTGTGGAGGAACTGGACTGGCCTGCCCAGAGTCCTGAGCTCAACCCGATAGAACAGCTTTGGGATGAATTAGAGCGGAGACTGAGAGCCAGGCCTTCTCGTCCAACATCAGTGCCTGACCTCACAAATGAGCTTCTAGAAGAATGGGCAAAAATCCCCATAAACACACTCCTAAACCTTGAGGAAAGCCTTCCCAGAAGAGCTGGAGCTGTTAGAGAGGGTGGGCCGACTCCATATTAAACCCCACGGGTTAACAATGGGAAGCTCATGTGTGTGTAAAGGAGACGTCCCAACACTTTTGGCAATATATAATATAATGCTAATATATTCCTGTATCTACAATCCTGGTTAAATGTTTTGTGTTTTGAAGTAAGTCTCTTCTGCTCATCAAGCCTGCATTTATTTAATCAAAAAACTGTAATATTTTTAAATTTTATTAAAATTGAGAATAATGTTTTTCTATTTTAATATACTTTAAAATAAAACGTATTCCTGTGATCAAAGCTGAATTTATCATCATTACTCCATTGCTCAGTGTCACATGATATGTTATGTATAAACACAGATCAGGAGTATTATTATGACCACCTTCCTAATAATGTGTCGACCACACGGGCCAGCCTTCGCTCCCCACGGTCATCAATGAGCCTTGGCCGCCCATGACCCTGTGGCCGGTTCTCCACTGGTCCTTCCTTGGAGCACTTTTGATAGATACTGACCACTGCAGACCGGGAACAGCCCACAAGAGCTGCAGTTTTGGAGATGCTCTGACCCAGTCGTCTAGCCGTCCATTTCTCCTGCTTCACACACTTCAACTCTGAGGACAAAATGTTCACTTGCTGCCTAATACATCTAATTTAAATCGTATAAACGCGTCAAGCTTAACATGTAATACACACACTCATCAAGCATTTTACTTTCATGGGCTTTTCACAAGACTTCCTAATAAAATTTGAATGGATGATTGCTTGATGATTGTTCTTCAGGTCAACAGGCTGCATGTCAGGCAAAACAATGTAAACAACAACAAATATGCCTTCTATCAGTCAGAAACGATGGTAAACGAACACATCACCAAACAGATGGCTTTTATAACTCACAGAAGACATTAGGATGAAAGAGCACGATCTGTGCACGTATACAGTAATATATTTGAGTTTTACACGCCGTCCTGGAAATGACTACAATGCGAAGCTGTAAAAGGAGACGTTCCTTCCCCCCGCAAGTCCCCGAGTCAACTGACCCTTTATCAGATCCATGATGTCTTTCTGACTCACGGCTGGAAATAGTTTCGGGGAGCGGAACCAAATGGTCCGGTAACATGTTTTGGGACTTTCCAGCATTCTCATGTTTTCTTCCTGGATAGATTGATCCGTCAGAGAACATAGCGATGGACAAACTCTCACAAAACATCAACTGAGCTCTCACTTCAACATCCCCCAAAAAAACCTTTTAAGCGATGCTTTCTACAGACCAGTTCGATGTCTGACATATGCTTTATTGGCTCTTTTGTCCATATTGTCTTCTAAAATCAATCATCTAGAAGTTTCAGTCTCAGATGACACTCCCACGGACACACACTGACAAAAACTGGAAGCTCGATCTGATTGTCTGAGTCAGAGGGTACAATTTTACCAGGAAATTGCAGTGAATTGTATTGGTACATATTTGAAGATTTGCAAAAGTGTAGGCAGAAGCACGTTTTTTTCCAGTGAGCCTCAATTTCAGATTTACACCCCTACATTCCTGAAAATAACACTTCCGATAGTTTTTTTTTTTTTTTTGCAGTGATGCCATAGAAGAACCATTAATGTGAAGCACATTTAAAATTTGATAAAAAACATCTGCAAAGTTCAAAGCAAAGGGAGACATTTTCTCTTACAGAAATCTCTCTTTCAGGACTACAACAAACGGCTGGTAGGAATTACAACGAGTTAGTGACATCACTAACCCTAACATTTGCATAACCCCGCCCCCGGGATCAGGTGGAGTTGCTGTAGTCGAGCACATTTGGGAGTCGCTCGAGCTGTCATCCGTCTTTCATATTTATTGATAAAGTACAAACACAAATGCAATAGCACGTCATAAACCGAGATGACAACATAAGTTACAACCGTAATTAACCTAAACTATCCCTGTTCTCTCTTCATCTGCAGGTATTATAACCATAATTAAACTAAACTATCCCTGTTCTCTCTTCATCTGCAGATATTATAACCGTAATTAACCTAAACTATCCCTGTTCTCTCTTCATCTGCAGATATTATAACCATAATTAAACTAAACTATCCCTGTTCTCTCTTCATCTGCAGATATTATAACCATAATTAAACTAAACTATCCCTGTTCTCTCTTCATCTGCAGATATTATAACCATAATTAAACTAAACTATCCCTGTTCTCTCTTCATCTGCAGATATTATAACCATAATTAAACTAAACTATCCCTGTTCTCTCTTCATCGGCAGATATTATAACCGTAATTAAACTAAACTATCCCTGTTCTCTCTTCATCGGCAGATATTATAACCATAATTAAACTAAACTATCCCTGTTCTCTCTTCATCTGCAGATATTATAACCATAATTAAACTAAACTATCCCTGTTCTCTCTTCATCAGCAGATATTACAACCATAATTAAACTAAACTATCCCTGTTCTCTCTTCATCTGCAGATATTATAACCGTAATTAAACTAAACTATCCCTGTTCTCTCTTCATCAGCAGATATTATAACCGTAATTAAACTAAACTATCCCTGTTCTCTCTTCATCAGCAGATATTATAACCGTAATTAAACTAAACTATCCCTGTTCTCTCTTCATCGGCAGATATTATAACCATAATTAAACTAAACTATCCCTGTTCTCTCTTCATCAGCAGATATTATAACCGTAATTAAACTAAACTATCCCTGTTCTGTCTTCATCAGCAGATATTATAACCGTAATTAAACTAAACTATCCCTGTTCTCTCTTCATCAGCAGATATTATAACCGTAATTAAACTAAACTATCCCTGTTCTCTCTTCATCAGCAGATATTATAACCGTAATTAAACTAAACTATCCCTGTTCTCTCTTCATCAGCAGATATTATAACCGTAATTAAACTAAACTATCCCTGTTCTGTCTTCATCAGCAGATATTATAACCGTAATTAAACTAAACTATCCCTGTTCTCTCTTCATCAGCAGATATTATAACCGTAATTAAACTAAACTATCCCTGTTCTCTCTTCATCAGCTGATATTATAACTGTAATTAAACTAAACTATCCCTGTTCTTTCTTCATCTGCAGATATTATAACCGTAATTAAACTAAACTATCCCTGTTCTCTCTTCATCGGCAGATATTATAACCGTAATTAAACTAAACTATCCCTGTTCTCTCTTCATCGGCAGATATTATAACCATAATTAAACTAAACTATCTCTGTTCTCTCTTCATCGGCAGATATTATAACCATAATTAAACTAAACTATCCCTGTTCTCTCTTCATCGGCAGATATTATAACCGTAATTAAACTAAACTGTCCCTGTTCTCTCTTCATCTGCAGATATTATAACCGTAATTAAACTAAACTATCCCTGTTCTCTCTTCATCGGCAGATATTATAACCATACTTAAACTAAACTATCTCTGTTCTCTCTTCATCGGCAGATATTATAACCATAATTAAACTAAACTATCTCTGTTCTCTCTTCATCAGCAGATATTATAACCATAATTAAACTAAACTATCTCTGTTCTCTCTTCATCGGCAGATATTATAACCATAATTAAACTAAACTATCTCTGTTCTCTCTTCATCAGCAGATATTATAACCATAATTAAACTAAACTATCTCTGTTCTCTCTTCATCGGCAGATATTATAACCATAATTAAACTAAACTATCTCTGTTCTCTCTTCATCAGCAGATATTATAACCATAATTAAACTAAACTATCTCTGTTCTCTCTTCATCGGCAGATATTATAACCATAATTAAACTAAACTATCTCTGTTCTCTCTTCATCAGCAGATATTATAACCGTAATTAAACTAAACTATCCCTGTTCTCTCTTCATCTGCAGATATTATAACCGTAATTAAACTAAACTATCCCTGTTCTCTCTTCATCGGCAGATATTATAACCATAATTAAACTAAACTATCCCTGTTCTCTCTTCATCGGCAGATATTATAACCGTAATTAAACTAAACTGTCCCTGTTCTCTCTTCATCAGCAGATATTATAACCGTAATTAAACTAAACTGTCCCTGTTCTCTCTTCATCAGCAGATATTATAACCATAATTAAACTAAACTATCCCTGTTCTCTCTTCATCGGCAGATATTATAACCATAATTAAACTAAACTATCCCTGTTCTCTCTTCATCAGCAGATATTATAACCATAATTAAACTAAACTATCCCTGTTCTCTCTTCATCGGCAGATATTATAACCGTAATTAAACTAAACTATCCCTGTTCTCTCTTCATCGGCAGATATTATAACCGTAATTAAACTAAACTATCCCTGTTCTCTCTTCATCGGCAGATATTATAACCGTAATTAAACTAAACTATCCCTGTTCTCTCTTCATCGGCAGATATTATAACCATAATTAAACTAAACTATCCCTGTTCTCTCTTCATCAGCAGATATTATAACCGTAATTAAACTAAACTGTCCCTGTTCTCTCTTCATCGGCAGATATTATAACCGTAATTAAACTAAACTATCCCTGTTCTCTCTTCATCGGCAGATATTATAACCGTAATTAAACTAAACTGTCCCTGTTCTCTCTTCATCGGCAGATATTATAACCGTAATTAAACTAAACTATCCCTGTTCTCTCTTCATCGGCAGATATTATAACCGTAATTAAACTAAACTTTCCCTGTTCTCTCTTCATCAGCAGATATTATAACTGTAATTAAACTAAACTATCCCTGTTCTCTCTTCATCGGCAGATATTATAACCGTAATTAAACTAAACTGTCCCTGTTCTCTCTTCATCGGCAGATATTATAACCGTAATTAAACTAAACTATCCCTGTTCTCTCTTCATCAGCAGATATTATAACCGTAATTAAACTAAACTATCCCTGTTCTCTCTTCATCGGCAGATATTATAACCATAATTAAACTAAACTATCTCTGTTCTCTCTTCATCGGCAGATATTATAACCATAATTAAACTAAACTATCCCTGTTCTCTCTTCATCGGCAGATATTATAACCGTAATTAAACTAAACTGTTCCTGTTCTCTCTTCATCAGCAGATATTATAACCGTAATTAAACTAAACTATCCCTGTTCTCTCTTCATCGGCAGATATTATAACCATAATTAAACTAAACTATCCCTGTTCTCTCTTCATCGGCAGATATTATAACCGTAATTAAACTAAACTATCCCTGTTCTCTCTTCATCGGCAGATATTATAACCGTAATTAAACTAAACTATCCCTGTTCTCTCTTCATCGGCAGATATTATAACCGTAATTAAACTAAACTGTCCCTGTTCTCTCTTCATCGGCAGATATTATAACCGTAATTAAACTAAACTATCCCTGTTCTCTCTTCATCGGCAGATATTATAACCGTAATTAAACTAAACTATCCCTGTTCTCTCTTCATCTGCAGATATTATAACCGTAATTAAACTAAACTGTCCCTGTTCTCTCTTCATCTGCAGATATTATAACCGTAATTAAACTAAACTATCCCTGTTCTCTCTTCATCGGCAGATATTATAACCATAATTAAACTAAACTATCCCTGTTCTCTCTTCATCTGCAGATATTATAACCGTAATTAAACTAAACTATCCCTGTTCTCTCTTCATCGGCAGATATTATAACCGTAATTAAACTAAACTGTCCCTGTTCTCTCTTCATCTGCAGATATTATAACCGTAATTAAACTAAACTATCCCTGTTCTCTCTTCATCGGCAGATATTATAACCGTAATTAAACTAAACTATCCCTGTTCTCTCTTCATCAGCAGATATTATAACTGTAATTAAACTAAACTATCCCTGTTCTCTCTTCATCAGCAGATATTATAACCGTAATTAAACTAAACTATCCCTGTTCTCTCTTCATCTGCAGATATTATAACCGTAATTAAACTAAACTATCCCTGTTCTCTCTTCATCAGCAGATATTATTACCGTAATTAAACTAAACTATCCCTGTTCTCTCTTCATCAGCAGATATTATTACCGTAATTAAACTAAACTATCCCTGTTCTCTCTTCATCGGCAGATATTATAACCGTAATTAAACTAAACTATACCTGTTCTCTCTTCATCAGCAGATATTATAACCGTAATTAAACTAAACTATACCTGTTCTCTCTTCATCAGCAGATATTATAACCGTAATTAAACTAAACTATCCCTGTTCTCTCTTCATCAGCAGATATTATAACCGTAATTAAACTAAACTATCCCTGTTCTCTCTTCATCTGCAGATATTATAACCGTAATTAAACTAAACTATCCCTGTTCTCTCTTCATCAGCAGATATTATAACCGTAATTAAACTAAACTATCCCTGTTCTCTCTTCATCGGCAGATATTATAACCGTAATTAAACTAAACTATCCCTGTTCTCTCTTCATCGGCAGATATTATAACCGTAATTAAACTAAACTATACCTGTTCTCTCTTCATCAGCAGATATTATAACCGTAATTAAACTAAACTATCCCTGTTCTCTCTTCATCTGCAGATATTATAACCGTAATTAAACTAAACTATCCCTGTTCTCTCTTCATCGGCAGATATTATAACCGTAATTAAACTAAACTATCCCTGTTCTCTCTTCATCGGCAGATATTATAACCGTAATTAAACTAAACTATCCCTGTTCTCTCTTCATCGGCAGATATTATAACCGTAATTAAACTAAACTATCCCTGTTCTCTCTTCATCAGCAGATATTATAACCGTAATTAAACTAAACTATCCCTGTTCTCTCTTCATCTGCAGATATTATAACCATAATTAAACTAAACTATCCATGTTCTCTCTTCATCTGCATATATTATAACCGTAATTAAACTAAACTATCCCTGTTCTCTCTTCATCGGCAGATATTATAACCGTAATTAAACTAAACTATCCCTGTTCTCTCTTCATCGGCAGATATTATAACCATAATTAACCTAAACTATCCCTGTTATCTCTTCATCAACAGATATTATAACCATAATTAACCTAAACTATCCCTGTTATCTCTTCATCTGCAGATATTATAACCATAATTAAACTAAACTATTCCTGTTCTCTCTTCATCGGCAGATATTATAACCATAATTAAACTAAACTATCCCTGTTCTCTCTTCATCAGCAGATATTATAACCGTAATTAAACTAAACTATCCCTGTTCTCTCTTCATCGGCAGATATTATAACCGTAATTAAACTAAACTATCCCTGTTCTCTCTTCATCGGCAGATATTATAACCGTAATTAAACTAAACTATCCCTGTTCTCTCTTCATCAGCAGATATTATAACCGTAATTAAACTAAACTATCCCTGTTCTCTCTTCATCGGCAGATATTATAACCGTAATTAAACTAAACTATCCCTGTTCTCTCTTCATCGGCAGATATTATAACCGTAATTAAACTAAACTATCCCTGTTCTCTCTTCATCTGCAGATATTATAACCGTAATTAAACTAAACTATCCCTGTTCTCTCTTCATCTGCAGATATTATAACCGTAATTAAACTAAACTATCCCTGTTCTCTCTTCATCGGCAGATATTATAACCGTAATTAAACTAAACTATCCCTGTTCTCTCTTCATCGGCAGATATTATAACCGTAATTAAACTAAACTGTCCCTGTTCTCTCTTCATCGGCAGATATTATAACCGTAATTAAACTAAACTGTCCCTGTTCTCTCTTCATCGGCAGATATTATAACCGTAATTAAACTAAACTATCCCTGTTCTCTCTTCATCTGCAGATATTATAACCGTAATTAAACTAAACTGTCCCTGTTCTCTCTTCATCTGCAGATATTATAACCGTAATTAAACTAAACTATCCCTGTTCTCTCTTCATCGGCAGATATTATAACCATAATTAAACTAAACTATCCCTGTTCTCTCTTCATCTGCAGATATTATAACCGTAATTAAACTAAACTATCCCTGTTCTCTCTTCATCGGCAGATATTATAACCGTAATTAAACTAAACTGTCCCTGTTCTCTCTTCATCTGCAGATATTATAACCGTAATTAAACTAAACTATCCCTGTTCTCTCTTCATCGGCAGATATTATAACCGTAATTAAACTAAACTATCCCTGTTCTCTCTTCATCAGCAGATATTATAACCGTAATTAAACTAAACTATCCCTGTTCTCTCTTCATCAGCAGATATTATAACCGTAATTAAACTAAACTATCCCTGTTCTCTCTTCATCTGCAGATATTATAACCATAATTAAACTAAACTATCCCTGTTCTCTCTTCATCAGCAGATATTATTACCGTAATTAAACTAAACTATCCCTGTTCTCTCTTCATCAGCAGATATTATTACCGTAATTAAACTAAACTATCCCTGTTCTCTCTTCATCGGCAGATATTATAACCGTAATTAAACTAAACTATACCTGTTCTCTCTTCATCAGCAGATATTATAACCGTAATTAAACTAAACTATACCTGTTCTCTCTTCATCAGCAGATATTATAACCGTAATTAAACTAAACTATCCCTGTTCTCTCTTCATCTGCAGATATTATAACCGTAATTAAACTAAACTATCCCTGTTCTCTCTTCATAAGCAGATATTATAACCGTAATTAAACTAAACTATCCCTGTTCTCTCTTCATAAGCAGATATTATAACCGTAATTAAACTAAACTATCCCTGTTCTCTCTTCATCTGCAGATATTATAACCGTAATTAAACTAAACTATGCCTGTTCTCTCTTCATCGGCAGATATTATAACCGTAATTAAACTAAACTATACCTGTTCTCTCTTCATCAGCAGATATTATAACCGTAATTAAACTAAACTATCCCTGTTCTCTCTTCATCTGCAGATATTATAACCGTAATTAAACTAAACTATCCCTGTTCTCTCTTCATCGGCAGATATTATAACCGTAATTAAACTAAACTATCCCTGTTCTCTCTTCATCGGCAGATATTATAACCGTAATTAAACTAAACTATCCCTGTTCTCTCTTCATCGGCAGATATTATAACCATAATTAAACTAAACTATCCCTGTTCTCTCTTCATCAGCAGATATTATAACCGTAATTAAACTAAACTATCCCTGTTCTCTCTTCATCTGCAGATATTATAACCATAATTAAACTAAACTATCCATGTTCTCTCTTCATCTGCATATATTATAACCGTAATTAAACTAAACTATCCCTGTTCTCTCTTCATCTGCAGATATTATAACCGTAATTAAACTAAACTATCCCTGTTCTCTCTTCATCGGCAGATATTATAACCATAATTAACCTAAACTATCCCTGTTATCTCTTCATCAACAGATATTATAACCATAATTAACCTAAACTATCCCTGTTATCTCTTCATCTGCAGATATTATAACCATAATTAAACTAAACTATCCCTGTTCTCTCTTCATCGGCAGATATTATAACCATAATTAAACTAAACTATCCCTGTTCTCTCTTCATCGGCAGATATTATAACCATAATTAAACTAAACTATCCCTGTTCTCTCTTCATCGGCAGATATTATAACCATAATTAAACTAAACTATCCCTGTTCTCTCTTCATCGGCAGATATTATAACCATAATTAAACTAAACTATCCCTGTTCTCTCTTCATCGGCAGATATTATAACCATAATTAAACTAAACTATCCCTGTTCTCTCTTCATCGGCAGATATTATAACTTTAATTAAACTAAACTGAACTGTCACCTTATCGTGGTGGAGGGGTTTGAGTAACTGAATGATCCTAGGAGCTATGTTGTCCGGGGCTTTATGCCCCTGGTAGGGCCTCCCAAGGCGAACAGGTCCTTGGTGACGGGCCAGACTAAGAGCAGTTCACAAGCCCATTATGATGAAATTAAAAACAAGGGCCGAGACGTCGCCCGGCATGGCGCAGCCGGGGCCCCACCCTGGAGCCAGGCCCGGGGTTGGGGCTCGTATGCGAGCGCCTTGTGGCCGGGCCTTCCCCCATGGGGCCCGGCCGGGCTCAGCCCGAAAGAGCGACGTGGGGCCGCCCCCCCGTTGGGCTCACCACCTGCAGGAGGGATCATAAGGGGCCGGTGCATAGTGGATCGGGCGACAGTCGAAGGCGAGGCCCCCGACGACCCGATCTCTGGACACAGAAACTGGCTCTAGGGACGTGGAATGTCACCTCGTTGGCGGGGAAGGAGCCTGAGTTTGTGCGGGAGGTCGAGAGATACCGACTAGAAATAGTCGGGCTCACCTCCACGCACAGCTTGGGCTCTGGAACCACACTTCTCGAGAGAGGCTGGACTCTCTACCACTCTGGAGTTGCCCATGGTGAGAGGCGGCGAGCTGGAGTGGGTTTGCTTATAGCCCCCCAGCTCAGTCGCCATGTGTTGGAGTTCACCCCGGTGAGCGAGAGGGTCGCTTCCCTGCGCCTTCGAGTCGGGGATAGGTCACTCACTGTCATTTGTGCCTACGGGCCGAATGGCAGTGCAGAGTACCCAGCCCTCTTGGGGTCTCTGGGAGGGGTGCTAGAAAGTGCTCCGACTGGAGACTCCATCGTCCTACTGGGGGACTTCAACGCCCATGTGGGCAGTGACAGAGACACCTGGAGGGGCGTGATTGGGAGGAACGGCCCCCCTGATCTGAACCCGAGCGGTGTTCTGTTATTGGACTTCTGTGCTAACCATGGCTTGTCCATAACGAACACCATGTTCAAGCATAAGGGTGTCCATCAGTGCACTTGGCACCAGGACACCCTAGGCTGAATGTCGATGATCGACTTTGTGGTCGTCTCATCTGACCTCCGGCCGTATGTCTTGGACACTCGGGTAAAGAGAGGGGCGGAGCTGTCAAACGATCACTACCTGGTGGTGAGTTGGATCCGATGGCGGGGGAGGAAGCTGGACAGACTCGGCAGACCCAAACGTACTGTGAGGGTCTGTTGGAAACGTTTGGCTGAACCCCCTGTCAGAGAGATCTTCAACTCCCACCTCCGGCAGAGCTTCGACCAGATCCCGAGGGAGTCTGGAGATATTGAGTCCGAATGGACCATGTTCTCCACCTCCATTGTCGACGCGGCCGCTCGGAGCTGTGGCCGTAAGGTCTCCGGTGCCTGTCGAGGCGGTAATCCCCGAACCCGGTGGTGGACACCGGAAGTAAGGAATGCCGTCAAGCTGAAGAAGGAGTCCTATCAGGCCTGACTGGCTTGTAGGGCTCCTGAGGAAGCGGACAGGTACCGGCAGGCCAAGCGGACGGCAGCCCGGGCGGTTGTGGAGGCAAAAACTCGGGCCTGGGAGGAGTTCGGTGAGGCCATGGAGAAAGACTATCGGTTGGCCTCGAAGAGATTCTGGCAAACCGTTCGACGCCTCAGGAGGGGGAAGCAGTGCCCTACCAACACTGTCTACAGTGGAGATGGGCAGCAGCTGACCTCAACTGGGGATATTGTTGAACGGTGGAAGGAATACTTCGAGGATCTCCTCAATCCCACCGACATGTCTTCCTTTGAGGAAGCAGAGGCTGAGGGCTCGGAGGGGGACTCGTCCATCACCCGGGCTGAAGTCATCAAGGTAGTTAATAAGCTCCTCGGTGGCAAGGCGCCGGGGGTGGATGATCCGCAGATCAGCAGATATTATAACCGTAATTAAACTAAACTATCCCTGTTCTCTCTTCATCGGCAGATATTATAACCGTAATTAAACTAAACTATCCCTGTTCTCTCTTCATCAGCAGATATTATAACCGTAATTAAACTAAACTATCCCTGTTCTCTCTTCATCAGCAGATATTATAACCGTATTTAAACTAAACTATCCCTGTTCTCTCTTCATCAGCAGATATTATAAGCGTAATTAAACTAAACTATCCCTGTTCTCTCTTCATCAGCAGATATTATAACCATAATTAAACTAAACTATCCCTGTTCTCTCTTCATCGGCAGATATTATAACCGTATTTAAACTAAACTATCCCTGTTCTCTCTTCATCGGCAGATATTCTCTGCTCATCTCACAACAGTTCCCACACCAGCGTTT
>NC_090178.1:49780330-49845330 GCF_024679245.1 Pseudorasbora parva
TCTCAGACTTTTTTCCTTATGGAAATCTTTGGAGTTTTTTGTAAGAGATATCAAACTGTGCATCCATTTGCAAACACACTAGACGTCAGATCTCATATGAACACACACAAACCCACCAGCATTTTATTATTCATATTTTATACCTCTTATATGTCTATGTTTAATACCAGTCAAGACTTTGGAGGAATTAGGTGTAGTCTCTTCTGCTCCACCAAGGCTGCGTAATATTGTAAAAATTGTGAAATATTATTCCAGTGTAGATCATCAGTTCTCTGTGTGAATATATAGTAAAGTGTGATTTATTCCTGTGATCAAAGCTGAATTTTCAGCATCTTCAGTCACGCGATCCTTCAGAAATCAGTCTGACATGATGATTTGATGCTCAAGAAACATTTATGATTATTATCAGTGTTGAAAACAGTTGGGCTACTTCATATAAAAAAAAAAAAATTTCAGCATGGATGCATTCAATCAAATGAACATTACAGTTTTTCTCAATCGCTTTAAACCGTCTTCAGTTTCTCTAAACCGCTGGTCTTCTGAAGCTGTTTGCTGAATGTAGTTACTCACCCAAAACATTTACTCATACTTCTAGACCAGGTATTGTGTCAGTAAATTGGCCAATGCCACCAAAATAACAAGTGTTTTTGTGAACCGCACTGGTCAAAATGTTTAGATGTTTTTTTCACCATTGAAATATTCGTTATATACATATTTCATGTGTTTCAGTCTTTTTGTTAACACTTTAGAATAGAGAACACATATTCACTATTAACTCCGACTTCTGCCTCATAATCTCCTAATTTACTGCTTATTAATAGTTAGTAAGGTAGTTTTTGTAGCGGTTAAGTTTAGGTATTGGGTCGGATTAAGGGATGTAGAATAAGCTCATGCAGAATAAGGCATTAATATGAGCTTTAGAAGTGCTCATAAACAGACAATATCATAGTAATATGCAGGATCATAACACACTCGTTAATAGTTCATAACTGAACACTAAAATAAAGTGTTAGCAACATTTTTGTTGACGCAAACTGCTTTCTTTACTATACAGTGTGTATCACACTGAGCTGATTGATTTATACTGTACATTTATTTTTGCTGAAATCAGATCTGGACAGTAGCTCAGCTCATTTACTCGAGTCCTGTACTGAAGTCCACTGTTTGAGTATCTGTGCTTTACTGGAGTATTATTTTTTCTGTAATCTTCTGACTTTAACTTCACTCCATCTGAAAGACAAATATCGTCCTCTTTACTCCACTACATTTCTATCAAGGTCCTCGAAGTGGAAAGTCGTTTCTGTCGCAGCTTTGAAAGTCAGTGATGATTTTTTTCTTCTTTAAAAGGTGTTTGGGTTTTTGCAGAAAGCCTTTCAGGAATCACTCTTGTAGAGTCTCGTGAAGTTCAATGATTTCACAGCATTTATTAAACACTGATTTATAGTTTAGAGCAAAATGGAAGAAGACGGATGTCCAAATGCTCATTTAGTGGAGGATTCACATAAACAAAGTTGATTCTGTCTTCAGTGAAGGTGAACAGTGTGAGAATATCAGATGTGTATCAGTGTATTGGATCCGTGCATTCAGCCTTAAAGTGACAGCAGCTTTATAAAGAGCTTTGTAACTTTTCTACAAGTATTTAAATGAGTTTAAGTTAGTCGTCTGCTAGTGTGTCAGATGGAGCGTCACTGACTGGCTTAAACCATGATGGCATAATGTGCATTTATACAACTATAATACAATAATGAGCTGACATAAAGAAGGACATTTACTTTTGATACTTAAGTACTTCTGAAAACAAATACTTCTGTACTTTTACTCCAGTAAAAATCTGTTTTTACAACTTTCACTTGTAGCGGAGTAATATTTGACCAGCAGTACTGTTACTCTAGTAATGACGTTGTGTATTTGTCCGTGTTACTTTGTGAACATGTCATCTTTCTCTAACACATACACATCTTCTTACACATATTCATTCCTATTGCTCTAGGTATATTCACTGTGTATTTAACACATTTCAAAGATACATTTCCTAACAAATGTACTGTAAAAAACAAACTAAAAAAATTAAACTTTATTGGTGATTCCTATTTCATTACACCAGCCGACCATTTGCCAGATTAGCAGACATTACAAACATTCATGTCATAAATATTTATGGGTAACACTTTATTTTAAGGTTCAGTTATGAACTATTAACGAGTGTGTTATGATCCTGCATATGACTATGATATAGTCTGTTTATGAGCACTTCTAAAGCTCATATTAATGCCTTATTCTGCATGAGCTTATTCTACATCCCTTAATCCGACCCAATACCTAAACTTAACCGCTACAAAAACTACCTTACTAACTATTAATAAGCAGTAAATTAGGAGATTATGAGGCAGAAGTCGGAGTTAATAGTGGATGTGTGTTCTCTATACTAAAGTGTTACCGAAATATAATTTAAGTGTATTAAAATAAAAACTGAATTTAAACTAAAGTGGGAACCCCTGAAAGGTTCGACATAAAGCGCCTAAAATAGCCCAGAGAGAGTCAGTGTTTATTTATGAAGGTTTATTTAATATTTAATATAGGTGAATCCCGAAAATTCAATCCTCACAGTTTAATAACACATGTGCCAAATTTAGTTAGTATAAGTTGTGAAGAGTTTGACACTTTCTCTGAGAATCAACTCGTCAGTTTTGATCAACAAGCCGTGTGTGTTTAGTCATTGTGCACTCTAACTCTTTCACACACACGTCCCAAAATGAATTTTGCTTACATCAATAGGAAATTCTAATCTGTGATGTGAATAAAAAACGAATTGTTCAGCGATATGACCTTATTGTTATGGGGGGGAAAAAGCTGCATTCGAGAATTGAGCCAAAGCGATTGGGAAAAACTATAAAAGTGACAGTAATAAAAAAGTCTTAACATTATGCTGTTCTTTTGAACTTTCTATTCGTCAAAGAATACGGGAAAATAAAATGTACCAGTTTCCATATTGATAATAATCCTAACTGTGTGTTGATGATCAGATCCTCATCTGAGAGTGATTAGTGAAGGATCATGTGACTCTGAAGACTGGAGGAATGATGATAAATTCAGCTTTGATCACAGGAATAAATCACACTTTACTATATATTCACAGATGATTTACACTGGAGGGATATTTCACTGCTTTACTGGAGTTATGAGCAGATTAATGCCGCATTGGTTTAGCAGGAGATACTCCTTCAAAACATTAACAAATCCTAATGATTCCAAACCTTTAGACAAAGGTGAAACCTCTACTAAACTCATATGGAGTAATATTTTCCGGCCGAGTTTCCAGGTTTGTGTCCGATCTGATCGGACATTTTGTCAATCCTCCATCAGATAGTCAATCATCTCAATGGCCATCTCAGCTCACTATGTCCCATAGAGCCTCACGTTACAGCTTTGTGTCAATATCACACGTCTGTGACATTATGATGCATCACATGTGAGATGCACTATATTGCCAAAAGTGTTGGGACGTCTCCTTCACACACACATGATCTTCCCATTGTTAACCCGTGGGGTTTAATATGGAGTCGGCCCACCCTCTCTAACAGCTCCAGCTCTTCTGGGAAGGCTTTCCTCAAGGTTTAGGAGTGTGTTTATGGGGATTTTTGCCCATTCTTCTAGAAGCTCATTTGTGAGGTCAGGCACTGATGTTGGACGAGAAGGCCTGGCTCTCAGTCTCCGCTCTAATTCATCCCAAAGCTGTTCTATCGGGTTGAGCTCAGGACTCTGTGCAGGCCAGTCCAGTTCCTCCACACCAAACTCCTCATCCATGTCTTTATGGAGCGACGCTTTGAGCACTGGAGCGCAGTCATGCTGGGACAGGAAGGGGCCGTCCACAAACTGATCCCACAAAGTTGGGGGCATGAAATTGTCCAGAATGTCTTGGTGAAGCATTAAGAGTTCCTTTCACTGGAACTAAGGGGCCAACCTCTGAAAAACAACCCCACCCCATAATCCCCCCTCCACCAAACTTTACACTTGGCACAATGCAGCCAGGCAAGTCCCGTTCTCCCGGCGACCGCCAAACCCAGACTCGTCCATGGGATTGTCAGACTGAAGCGTGATTGGTCGCTCAGAGAACACGTCTCACTGCTCTAGAGTCCAGTGGCGGCGGCTTTACTCCACTGCATCCCACGCTTTGCATTGCTCTTGGTAATGTAAGCCTTGAGTTCACTGAGCTCCTGAGAGCGACCCATTCTTTCACTAATGTGTGTAGAAGTGTCTGCAGGCCTAGAGCTGGATTTATATAGTGTATATATCAGTGATGCGCGAGTTGATCCAAAATGAGCGGGTGCCTGCGATCACCCACGGCTACGAGTCATCCAAAAATATTATTTAATTTTAATTCATTCAGGTTGTTTGAAATAAAGATGACGCGGGACAAACTTCAAGCCGCCTCAAGAATGGCCTGAAACATTTCTCCTCCACAGGCTGGATTAATGGATATTACGCCAGGGACCATTTACTACTTTTCAAAAATGCAGGTGAGGAAGCGGGTTGGGTACAATATTTTCTTCTTTTTTTTGTGGTTCGATTTGCGGGCGGGTTCGTTACATACCAGTAAAACGTCGCTGTAGGGTGGCTAAAATATGTAGAAGTATGTCTCGCTATGTTAAACCATAGTGATTAAAACTCTATCAAATGTTATGCAGTTGTTCGTTGTTTTTGAGCAGATTGTTTACCTGTTTCTGTAAATCTGCCCTGTTGCAACTCACTGAGTCACAGTTTTCTAAGAAAAAACTTCTGCTTTTGTGCAAGCCGAGGGAAGGACTAAGGGGCTTGTGGGAAAAAAAATAATAAAGACAAGCTATTTAAGGTGCTGAAGTGATTGTGATGTCATAAGTCATAAGTATAGTTCCTTCTTTTTCACACGCACAGACTCTTTAAGTGGCTACACACTAATCACAATACCATGAAAGCGTTTCACTTGGAGTGCGCAAATGTGTTTGCTGTAAGAAACCCTATCATTGCCACATTACAGAGAAGGCTCATTTATGCCAGTGTGTCTTCATACAGTCTATAGCTGTGCCCAGGTCTGAAAATACAACACAACACACCCTCACACACACACACTGCCCCTAAACCTACCCATCACACACACACACACACACACACACACACACACACACACACACACACACACACACACACACACACACACACACACACACACACACACACACACACACACACTGCCCCTAAACCTACCCATCACAGAAAACATTCAGCATTTTTACTTTAAAAAAAACAACAACAACAAAAAACTCCTCCTGTATGATTTATAAGCTTTCCTGTAGCTCAACCAGCAGAGTGTGGCACTAGCAACGCCAATGTCATGGGTTCGATTCCCAGGGAAAGCAAGAACTGACAATAATGTAAAATGTGTACCTTGAATGCAATGTAAGTCGCTTTGGATAAAAGCGTCCGCCAAATGCGTAAATGTAAAATGTAAATAAGCCTTTTGAAAAGTGGGGACCGCTGGCTGGTCCCCACAATGTAGGTAAACTCAATGTAATATAAACAAGGGCACACACACACACACACACACACACACACACACACACACACACACACACACACACACAAATCATTATGTAGGTCTGAATAAAATGTGAAGTGAAAGTGTGTGAAAGTGAATTTTGAAATGTGTCCAGGCATCACTGCAGATAAGTAATTGCATTTGTGGTCTGATTTGAGGAAGCGAGAGTCATCGTTTGTCATTGGAGATTTGACAGGGAAATGTTTTTCTGCTGAATTCAGATGTTTAGATGAGAATCAGGTCGCAGATTTCCCATCACTGATTTCTGTCTGTCAGTCAGCACTGCAGTATTAAACTCATCCTCTATCCCCAAACACAAACTGTGAAACCTGGAACAAATGTGCACCTTCCCATCCCACGCTGCAAAATATCAATCTGACAATCCGTATTTGACTCATGTTTTCCAGGGCAACTTTTTACACATCCTTAATACAAGACCAATTATAAATAGACATTGGTTTTTATTAATAAACTTCCCACTGTCTTACAGTTTTGCTTCTCATAATGTATCTTGTTTTAAATTTAGTAATTGACCCCATCAAATGTCCTTTCTGCCATTCACTAGCTATAGATATGCACACATTTTGGGTGAATGACTTTTTTTTAAAGGTCAGTAAGAGTTTTTTTTTAATATATTCAACAAAGAATCTTGAAAACCGGCACCATGATTTCCAGACATATGAAGAAGCGTGGCTGTTTGGAGATCTGCTCCAGATTTAGGCAGGTGGAGCTGGGCAGGTGGAGGGGCTCGTTCAGAGGATATCTGATCGCTCACAGCAAACACTCAACCAGAGTATTTCAATGTGGAGCAAGCTTCTCTTTGGCTGTAGGATCAGCAGAGCCAATCAGATTGTGCCATGCAATAATGATGTGAATGTTTGCAGCTTGCATGTAAAGAACCGATAAGTGTTTTATCTAGAACTAGATTTATAAATAGGGAAGAGGCTATTTACACTAACCCCGCCCACTGACTTCTACACTCAGAAAAAAAGAAAGAAAAAGAAAAAAAACGGTGCTATATAGTACTAAAAATGGTTCTTTGGCTTGTAATCATATGGAACCACTTTAAAGGGTTAGTTCACCCAAAGATGAAAATGATTTCATTAATTCCTCGCCCTCATGTCATTAGAGACCCGTCAGACCTTCGTTCATCTTCAGAACACAGATGAAGATATTTTAGTGTAAAGCTGAGAAAGGCTTCAGATAGGCCTCCATTGGGATTCAGTCCATTCCCACTCACAAGACCCATAAAGGCACTAAACACATCGACACACAGCCCATCTCACTACAGCGGCTGGACAATCACTTTACAATGCGACGAAAATAGTTATTGTGCACACAAAATCTAAATAACGATATAATCCACCAAATTCGACTCGACGCATGTGCGAGAATATGAAGCAGCTCTGCCGTTCGAATCATAGCGAATACACGACCCGGAAGAGGAGGAGCGCCGGTATCGCGTGAGTTCACGTCCGAGACCTGTGGTTCTTCGGCGGTTCCTCAACGGTTCTTCAGGGGTTCTTCAGCGGTTCTTCAGTGATTCTTCAGCGGTTCTTCAGTGGTTCTGAAGAACCGTGAACGCTGTACTGAACGGATCATACTCATTATATTGAGTATTGTGGCATCCCTACCATATCCAGAACCTGCTCAGCCCCTGTATGGTTCTTCAACGGTTCTTCAGTGGTTCTTTAGGGTGGTAAAGGTGCTATATAGCACCACAGCCGTACAAAGAACCTTTCAAGCCCCTTTAAAGGTTCTTTACACACCAAATAACTACAGCTGGTGCCGTTTAGCACCATTATTGAGGAAGAAATAAAATGCTTGTGGGTTCTACATATCCCCATTTGACAGAGGTGCTGTAGAGCCCCTTTAAACATATGGTGCTATTTGGCACCAAAACTGGTTCCCCTATGATTACAAGTCAAGAACCACTTTTAGTGCCAAATAGCTCCATTTTTTTTTTTAGAGTGTAGTGGACTCAATAGTGTAGCGTGAGGCAGAACGTTTTTGAGTTTGAATGCACCTTTTGCTGAACTTGCTCTACTCCTTTTTCCCATCAGATCGGAAAGGCATTTATTTTTAATAAAAACTGAAGAAAATATTGAAAAGTGTAAATAAAGTGTCTAACGTGTGTTTAATAATAAAGTGTTTATCGGTTAGGGGTAAGTGTAGAGAAGGCTTTTTGTCACAATTAGATAGCATCCTTTTAATAATTTCAATAAATATATTAATTTATACACACTACTTCATACTGTTTAATGTACAACAACACTGAGGTACAAGTAGTATTTGCCACTCTTTATAAAGTATAACACATGTCTAACTACTAAAAACTGCCAAATCTCTGAGGCACTCGGGTTATGTAGAAAAAGTAAAAAGCCTTTATTATATCATGGCTATAATTCATTTAAAAACAGGTGACAAATACACCTATTAGAAGACTTTAGTATGGAAACACACATTCACTATTAACTCTGACATTTCCCTTCAATAATCTCCTAATTTACTGCTTATTAATAGTTAGTAAGGTAGTTTTTGGAGCGTTTAAGTTTATAGGTATTAAGGGATGTAGAATTTTAATAGTTATTTTTCCCCAAAACAAGAAGATTACTTTTGCTTGTCTACACTGTAAACCCAAATTAGTAAGCAGAACTAAAAAAAAAATTATGTAATTCGTTGCCTCAATTTTTTTAAGTTAATGAACTTAAAAAAAAAAAAATTTAATTAAATATTTTAAGTTGAATGAACTCATATTTATTAGTATCTTTGTCTTTGTGTTTTAAGTACAAGTTACTCAAACCTTTTAAAACACAAGACTCAAACTCATATGAATCAAAACTCAAATTTTTTGATGTAACTCGTTGCCTCAAATATTTTAATTTCAACAAACTTGGTACACCAGTTCAGTACACCATGCTGGGTACAACCAATCAAAACTTCCCCACTGCAGCATGAATAAATTATTTTGTTATTACGTGATGATGTCATCATCAATGTATTAACAACATCACTTGATGACATTTTCTCTTGACTCTTTGTTCCTTAACAAATGTGTCCCACAAACACAAAGCAGCCAGATAACCACTAATATTACACAGTCAAGGGTCAAGAGCCGACTAAAGCAAACACTGATCTCCATCATGGTGACTTTAAACAAAACTATTATTTTCATTAAAACAGAAATACTATCAATCTGTTTAGTTATAAGTTAGTTCACATATTATTGTTAGGTTTAGTAACTTACACATTTTACTTATCGAATTTAAGATTGCACACAATGAATAAGACTCCATCTTAGCGACAGACGAGGGTATAAGGACCGCCTTTTATAAATGTCCTCCAATCAGTGAATTAGTTCTCTTGTTGCCAGGCAGAACTGCTTGCATGGCCAATCACATCAAAGCAAGACCAGAGTGAGCTTTTTTATGATTAAGATTTTGAGTTCATACAACTTGAAATCTTAAGTTTATGTATTTTGTAGGTTAATAAGTAACAACATAATATAAGTAACTTATATTTTTGAGTTTCTGGACTAAACTAGTAATATTTAGTCAAGATTACTTGATTTGTTTAAGTAAAGACAACATAAGGGTTTACAGTGTTCTTAGCATGTAATTACTTAATTCTATTAAGTTGTATTTAATTTATGTTTTTAAGTTATGCTTACTTATTCACAAAAAAGTTACATTTAGTCAAAAAATATTAGTTAAAATTACTCAAAAGGAAGACCATGTTACACCAACTTGAAATAATTAAGTTAGTAGAACTTTTTCTATAACTTAGAGTATACACTACTTAATCTATTTAATTAATTTGAATGTTCGGGTTTACAATACTTCTTGTTTTAAGAGTTTTTAGATGTTTGGACTAGAAACAAGACAAAAATACTGAGTAAGAAGAGCATTTTGTGCAGTGAACCTTTAAGGGGTTCCAAACACACTGCGCCGATAGAACCTTTTGTTCTGAGAGTGCACATAGACGCCTTATATCCAGAGAGCACTGACATAAGGAATTCATCCTTCTGCATTGTGTCTAACTACTATTTACAGTTATTGCTCCTTCCCCTTAGTTATATAGAATCTATTAGTGATATGAAAACACAAAACACACCCGTGACTCATTAAGAGACGCGGGACGACCCTTTTGGGCCATGCCGACCGCCGACCGTTATTTCTGTGGTTAAACTAGCAAAAGTGGCACACTCTAAAAGAGAGAGAGAGAGAGAGAGAGAGAGAGAGAGAGAGAGAGAGAGAGAGAGAGAGAGAGAGAGAGAGAGAGAGGAAGAGAGAGAAGAGAGAGAGAGAGAGAGAGAGAGAGAGAGAGAAGAGAGAGAGAGAGAGAGAGAGAGAGAGAGAGAAGAGAGAGAGAGAGAGAGAGAGAGAGAGAGAGAGAGAGAGAGAGAGAGAGAGAGAGAGAGAGAGAGAGAGAGAGAGAGAGAGAGAGAGAGAGAGAGAGAGAGAGAGAGAGAGAGCATTTTTCTGTGAAAGATGGTTTACTGAGCATGATTATGCTGCTGCTTTCCCCTGAATTATTAAGTACAGGCCAGACGTTTGGACTCATTACTATCTGTAATGTTTTTGAAAGAAGTTTCTTCTGCTCATCAAGCCTGCATTTATTTGATCAAAAATACTGAAAAAAAGGTAATATTGTGATATATTATTACAATTTAAAATAATTGTTTTTCAGTGTATTCTCCTTTAAATGCTGATTTATTTGTGTGATCAGAGCTGAATGTTCAGGATGGTTCCTCCAGTCTTCAGTGATCATGATCCTTCAGAAATCATTCTCAGATGAGGATTCATTACGAGTGTTGGACACAGTTCTGATCACTAATATATCTGAGGAATAAAAGGATCAGAAGAACGGCATTTATTCAAAATAAAAATGACTGACCCCAAATGACTGACCAGTAGAGTATATTGCTGTTATATTTATATAGGATTCATTACTAGTGTTGGAGACAGGTCTGATCATTAATATATGCTCATAACCTGTGACACTTTTTATAATACTTTGATGAATAAAAAGTTAAAAAGATGCAAATGTTTTAAAAATAGAAATCTTTTGTAGCAACAATATACTCTACTGGTCAGTCTTTTTCTTTCTTTCTTTTTGTGAAATAAATCAATAATTTTATTCAGCAAGGATGTGTTAAATTGATAAACTGATAGTAAAGGAGATTTATATATTATTTGAAAATATGTTTTATTTTGAATAAATGCCGTTCTTCTGATCCTTTTATTCCTCAGATATATTAGTGAGCAGAGCCGTGTCCAACACTCGTAATGAATCCTCATCTGAGAATGATTTCTGAAGGATCATGATCACTGAAGACTGGAGGAACCGTCCTGAACATTCAGCTCTGATCACACAAATAAATCAGCATTTAAAGGAGAATACACTGAAAAACAATGATTTTAAATTGTAATAATATATCACAATATTACATTTTTTCTGTATTTTTGATCAAATAAATGCAGGCTTGATGAGCAGAAGACATTTACATTTACATTTAATCATTTAGCAGACGCTTTTATCCAAAGCGACTTACAAAAAAGGGGAGAGCAATAGAAGCAACGAAACAGACAAGGCCAACAACCTGTAAGAGCTGTAAGAAATCTCAATTAATTAGCACAATACACAACAATTTCTTTCTTTTTTTTTTTTTTTCTTTTTTTTTAAGACATCTACAACAAAAACTCACGTACGCAAAATGCCGAACACTGGATTTTGATAGCTATGATAACAACCCATTAGAAGAAACTTCTTTCAAAAACATTACAAATAGTAATGAGTCCAAACGTCTGGCCTGTACTGTATGTAATAATTCAGGGGAAAGCAGCAGCATAATCATGCTCAGTAAACCATCTTTCCCTTTTCTGTGGCCGTGGGGTCTGGGTTTTGCGTTATGCATCATATACATGCGTTGTCTGTCTTAATAATGACTAAACTCTGAATCATTCAGGTGCTGATTCAGTTCTGGTCTAGTTTCTGCTGGACTTTTTGAGGCTGGTATTTGGCAACCGCCCTGTGAAGTGTGTGACGCTGGTGATGAATATGCGAAATGTATGCGATCGGTCTAAGAAAGGCAATAGAAATGTTCCTGGAGGCCGTTTTCTCAGATGGTGATTGCTATTGAGAAATCTCTGAAAGTTGGTTGATTATCTGTTGCCTAACACTGCAGTAACACACACACACACACACACAGGGAACTGAGAGACTGAGGTTACTGTCGACAAGAAGCCCTTCCACAATCTCTAACATAATGACATTCATCTGATCTCACACACACACACACATACACCGCACAAACGTCCAGACATTTCTTTCACAAACTCATGTGTGTTACTGCAACATCCTGAATGAATTTACTCTCTGTCTGTCTGTCTGTCTGTCTGTCTGTCTGTCTGTCTGTCTGTCTATCTATCTATCTATCTATCTATCTATCTATCTATCTATCTATCTATCTATCTATCTATCTATCTATCTATCTATCTATCTATCATAGTCTGTCTGTCTGTCTGTCTGTCTGTCTGTCTGTCTGTCTGTCTGTCTGTCTGTCTGTCTATCTATCTATCTATCTATCTATCTATCTATCTATCTATCTATCTATCTATCTATCTATCTATCTATCTATCTATCTATCATCGTCTGTCTGTCTGTCTGTCTGTCTGTCTGTCTGTCTGTCTGTCTGTCTGTCTGTCTGTCTGTCTGTCTGTCTATCTATCTATCTATCTATCTATCTATCTATCTATCTATCTATCTATCATAGTCTGTCTGTCTGTCTGTCTGTCTGTCTGTCTGTCTGTCTGTCTGTCTGTCTGTCTATCTATCTATCTATCTATCTATCTATCTATCTATCTATCTATCTATCTATCTATCTATCTATCTATCTATCTATCTATCTATCTATCGTCTGTCCGTCCGTCCGTCCATCCATCCATCCATCCATCCATCCATCCATCCATCCATCCATCCATCCATCCATCCATCCATTCATCCATCTATCATCTATCTGTTTGTCTGTCTGTCTGTCTATCTATCTATCATAGTCTGTCTGTCTGTCTGTCTGTCTGTCTGTCTGTCTGTCTATCTATCTATCTATCTATCTATCTATCTATCTATCTATCTATCTATCTATCTATCTATCTATCTATCTATCTATCATAGTCTGTCTGTCTGTCTGTCTGTCTGTCTGTCTGTCTGTCTGTCTGTCTGTCTGTCTATCTATCTATCTATCTATCTATCTATCTATCTATCTATCTATCTATCTATCTATCTATCTATCTATCTATCTATCGTCTGTCCGTCCGTCCGTCCCATCCATCCATCCATCCATCCATCCATCCATCCATCCATCCATCCATCCATCCATCCATCTATCATCTATCTATCTGTCTGTCTATCTATCTATCTATCTATCTATCTATCGTCTGTCCGTTCAGCCGTCCATCCATCCATCATCCATCCATCCATCCATCCATCCATCCATCCATCCATCCATCCATCCATCCATCCATCCATCTATCATCTGTCTGTCTGTCTGTCTGTCTGTCTGTCTGTCTGTCTGTCTGTCTGTCTATCTATCTATCTATCTATCTATCTATCTATCTATCTATCTATCTATCTATCTATCTATCTATCTATCTATCATCTGTCTATCTGTCTGTCCGTCCGTCCGTCCATCCATCCATCCATCTATCTAGACGACACTGCATCATGTACAGGAATGCTACCGTAAAGCCATATCTGAACATGATCCAGAAGCGCAGGCGTTTGCTCTGGGCCAAGGCTCATTTAAAATGGACTGTGGCTAAGTGGAAAACTGTTCTGGGGTCAGACGAATCAAAATTTGAAGATCTTTTTTGAAAACTGGGACGCCATGTCATCCGGACTAAAGGGGACAAGGACAACCCAAGCTGTTCTCAGTGCTCCGTTCAGAAGCTGATCTCTGATGGTCTGGGGTTCATGAGTGTGTGTGGCATGGGCAGCTTACACATCTGGAAAGGCGCCATCAATGCTGAAAGGTATATCCAAGTCCTAGAACAACATCTGCTCCATCCAGACGGCGTCTCCTTCAGGGAAGACCTTGCATTCTCCAACATGACAATGCCAGAGCACACATTGCATCAATTACAACATCATGGCTGTGTAGAAGAAGGATCCGGCACTGAAATGGCCAGCCTGCAGTCCAGATCTTTCACCATTAGAAAACATTTGGAGCATCATAAAGAGGAAGATGCGATAAAGAAGACCTAAGACAGTTGAGCAACTAGAAGCCTGTGTTAGACAAGAATGGGACAACATTCCTATTCCTAAACTTGAGCAGCTCGTCTCCTCAGTCCCCAGACGTTTGCAGACTGATATAAAAAGAAGAGGGGATGACACACAGGGGGAAACATGGCCACGGCACAACTTTGCCATGGAATTTAAAATCAACTTATTTTTCCCTTAAAATGATACATTATTTAAATACATTTATTTGCTTAATCAGGGTTATTATTTAACTGAAATAATAAATATGTCATTACTTTAAATAAACATTAACTGAAATAAAATAAAATATTTTTATTTTATTTCTGTCATTCGATTACTTGCAAGACAACATTTCTCATTTTCTTTAAAGGAAGTGTGTGTAAGATTGTGGCCAAAACTTGTACAGCAATCACTTTCAAATGACTGCAGAGCAGTGTATCTAAAATTTTAGTTAAAATATAAAATATAAAAATGTATTTAATATTAAAACAAAAACTAGTATAAGCATTTTTTTTAAAAGCATGTATAAGCCTTTTGTAAAGTGGGGCCATGGGTAATGTCCTCATATTTCACCCTCTCCTGTAATACCTGTGTCATACCCATGGCATTATACACATTTGTGTCCTCATATGTCACAAAAACATGCACCCCCCCCCCCCCCCCCCACACACACACACACACACACACCTGACTCTGTAGTGAGAGCGTCCCCATTCACTGTTCCGTTTGTCTCCATCAAGTTCTCTGATTCGATTAGACTAGTGTGACTAAAAAGGGCAAAAGATAACAGTTCTAGAGTTACCCGTCGAGTTTGAATTTCCTTTATTAGTTTCTCAGCTCTAATTAAGCATTGAGTCCTGAAGATGGCCGGTGAAACAGATATGGATGTCTAATAAGCTTACACTGTGTCCTCTCAGCTTACCAGCCTCTTTTCCAGCGATGACCAGCCTTCCATGTCAGCTGAGAAGACGACTCTATACGGGCGAATATGGCAGGGCTCCAGTGGAACGCTCTTCACAAATCTTTCCACTCGCTTTCCTCCTAAACTCGTACAGACGACACTTTAAAAAAAATCTGAATTTTTGTCTGGTTTGTCTTCTTTTAAGCCATTAAATTGGGCTTTAAACCCTAATACATTCTGACATTTATGCTTAAAACAGAAAGATAAAAAATCGTATCAAACAAAAATAATTGCACTTGATCTTTTACAATAAATAAAAAGATATCTAAACAAATAATTCCAGTTTCAGTCCCCATCATAGCATGGAAACTGCACTCATTAAAAATTACTTCTAGCTTCTGACTCAATACTAGTTTTACTTGATCTTCGACACTATAGATCATAACATGCTCTTCACTTTATTACCAAGGTTTTGGGACGCCTTCCTTGGGGCTTCATGTTGGGACAGTTCCAACATGAAGTTGGCAGCATGAAATTGTCCAAAATGTCTTGGTATGTTGAAGCATTAAGAGTTCCTTTCACTGAAACTAAGGGGCCAATTCCAACCTCTGAAAAACAACCCCACACCATAATCCCCCCTCCACCAAACTTTACACTTGGCACAATGCAGTCCTGTTCTCCTGGCAACTGGCAAAACCAGACTCATCTATGGATTGTCAGACTTTTTCTTTTTTTTTAATTATCTGTAAAGCTGCTTTGAAACAGTATATATGGTGAAACGTTCTATATAAATAAATGTGAATTGAATTAAGCAGTTTTGCTTCTCAAGAAAATTTGTTTAGTTTTACTGGAAAACAAGACAAAAGAATATGCATTAAGAATTTGCAGTGAATAAAGTGACCAGAGCCTGGACATATCTAACATTCACAGCCTACCTGCTGGATATTTGCTCCGTGACTCTTACCTACAGTCTGTGTAACTAAAGACGTCCGTTCTCTCAGCCAACACCTCACACCATCACACGTACCTCCAATAAAAAATTAAAGCTTCTCACTTACACATAATGATGCCCAAATCGCTTTCTCATCAATAAATAGCTGAGCTGAAAGGAGAGAGCGAGAAAGAAAGAGCCGGAGACGTGGTTTTACCACATTTCATTCATGGTGTCCAACGTGTTTTTCCCCCTAATTCAATTAAATAACGAGCCAAAAATATGGCTAATACAACCCCAAATCAGAAAAAGTTGGGACAGTATGGAATGTGCTAATAAAATAAAAAAGAAGTGATTTCTAAATTTACTTTGACTTGTATTTCATTGCAGACAATATGAACACAAAATATTTCATGTTTTGTCTGGTCAACTTCATGTCATCTGTAAATATGCATCCTTTCCTGTCATTCAGACCTGCAACACATTTCAAAAAAAGTTGGGATAGTAAAGCATTTACCACTTTGTAATGTTGCCATTCCTTTTCACAACACTTAAAAGACGTTTAGGGACTGAAGACACCAAGTGATGAAGTGTTTCAGGTGTAATTTTGTCCCATTCTTCGTCTTAAGGTGGGCAACAGTACGGGGTCTTCGTTGTCACATTTTGCGCTTCAAAATGCGCCACACATTCTCTATTGGAGACAGGTCGGGACTGCAGGCAGGCCAGTCAAGTACCCGTACCCTCTTCCTCCGCAGCCAGGACTTTGTAATGTGTGCAGAATGTGGTTTTGCATTGTCTTGTTGAAATATGCATGGACGTCCCTGGAAAAGATATCTTCTTGAAGGCAGCATATTATGCTCCAAAATCTTTATGTACTTTTCAGCATTAATGGTGCCTTCACAGAAGTGCAAGTTACCTTTGCCAAGGGTACTGACACAACCCCATCCCATGACAGACCCTGGCTTTTGGACTTGTTGCTGGTAACAGTCTGGATGTTCCTTTTCTTCTTTGGTCCGGAGCACACGGCGTCCATTCCTCCCAAAAAATACCTGAAATACTGATTCATCTGACCACAGTACACATTTCCACTATGTGATGGTCCATCCCAGATTCCTGCGAGCCCAGAGAAGTCGACGGCGCTTCTGGACACTGTTAACATAAGGCTTCCTTTTGGCACAGTACAGTTTTAACTGGCATTTGTGGATGTAACTACGTATTGTGGGACTTGACAAAGGATTGCCAAAGTAGTCCTGAGCCCATGTGGTGATATCGCTTCTAGATGAATGACGATTCTTGATGCAGTGCCGCCTGAGGGATCGGAGATCACGGTTGTTCAGCTTAGGCTTGCGGCCTTGTCCCTTACGCACTTTTGTACCAAATCATAATTTCAATCCCCTGTTGACATCACCTGTTTTAAATCACATCATTATTTAACCCTTTTACCTCATTACTAGCCCTAAATTGCTCCTGTCCCAACTTTTTTTGAAATGTGTTGCAGGTCTGAATGACAGGAAAGGATGCATATTTACAAATGACATGAAGTTGACCAGACAAAACATGAAATATTTTGTGTTCATATTGTCTGCAATGAAATACAAGTCAAAGTAAATTTAGAAATCACTACTTTCTTTTTTTATTTGCGTTTTCCAAACTGTCCCAACTTTTTCTGATTTGGGGTTGCATTACTTCCAGTTCCTTCATGTCCACATCAAGCATGCCTGTGTTGAAGAGTTGTCAAATATTCTTAAAGGCTCCCTGTGGTGTTTAATATTAATAATAATACCATTGCTGAGTATTTTCTGCTTCAAACTGCAGTGAACTAAAGACACGCCCCTGTTTCCTGCATCACACACGTGACCAATCCCGTCACGTGTGGGCGGGGCCTTTCATCATTTCTGAGGATGCTGATTGTTAGATGGCAGCGAATCTTAGATGGTTTGTGTGACTTTAGCAGCACATTATTAGCGGTTTGATAATGTAGTCAAGCCAAAGGCTAATCATATGAAATACCGTCATGTGTCCGATGATGTAGAGAGCGATTCGTTAACCGCACGACCTTGTAGACGAGCCTGTTTAATTCACTCTTCCTCTTCTAATGAACCCGTTTCTGTCTGAATGAAGCCGATATTTCCTCCTGCTGTTGTGCAGCGTTTACCTGAGTGGAGGCGGGGCTCATTTGCATATTCATGAATCTGCGTACACTAAATGTGATTGTGGAGCTCTTGGCCAGTCGTGCGTCTCACGGGTATATCTGTAGCAATAACTAACAACCTAAAAATATACATTTTTCTTTCATGCCAAAAATCATCAAGATATTAAGATCATGTTCCATGAAGATATTTAGTAAATGTCCAACCGTTAAAACATGAGAAATGTATTATTAGTAGTGATATGCTTTGCTGAGGACTTCATTTGGACTTTAAAGGAGATTTTCTCAATATTTAGATTTTTTTGCACCCTCAGATTCCGGATTTTCAAATAGTTTGGCCAAATATTGTCCTCACAAACCATACATCAACGGAAATCTTATTTATTCAGCTTTAGATGCTTTATAAATCCCAATTTTTTTTAAATGACCGTTTGACCGGTTCAGTGGTCCAGGGTCACAAATGAGGCAATGGTGTCGAATTACATTCAATATTATAAGGCATGAAGAAATTACTTTCATAACGTCTAAATATGACTTTTTGATGATCAAAGATGAGTTTTAGGGATAAAATGAGTTTTAGGTGCAGCCGGATAAAGTACAAACTAGTCACTAAGTGTGAACTTTACGTTTGAGTTTAAGTAAGAGTCATTACACAGCCTTTGACATCAACACCAAGAGATAGGAAAGCCCTGAGTGTGAAGGCTGATAAGTGTGTGTGTGTGTGTGTGTGTGTGTGTGTGTGTGTGTGTGTGTGTGTGTGTGTGTGTGTGTGTGTGTGTGTGTGTGTGTGTGTGTGTGTGTGTGTGTGTGTGTGTGTGTGTGTGTGTGTGTGTGTGTGTTTCTCTGTTGTAACTGCACTTTGGGTCACGACCCAATAGTCCAAATCCACGAGTGTCACAAACTGTTCCTGAAACGGCCAACTCTGAGGTTTATCCACCCAAAGGTTAAGGCCGTGCCAGACGACGGCCCTGCTTTCTAATTGGCTGTTCGACTGAGTCATTAAAACACATTCACACTGCATTACTGCTCTTGCAAAAATACCGTATATATTTATAGTTTTAAGGGATAAAATTATTGACTGCAGAGGGGCTTTATAAATGTGTTAAAGATGTTGTAGTCATATAGTTGTGCTTGGAGTCGTCTGTTTTATTTGTGATAAGGCAAGAAACATTTTGTCCAGACTGTCATACACATGCAAAAACAAGAGAGAATAAAATACGAATAATTTGTCAATGCTTGCTTTTTCCTGGCAACTTTTTTTTATGGTAAAATCAAACCTGTAGCTGAAGCTTGACTTTATTTGCCAAATCATTTTTTCCAGATTAATACCTTTACCAAGTTTAGTGTTATTTATTTAAAGATTGTCCTCATATTTTGATGGTTTAATCAAACTAGTAGGGCCGTTAAAACAAACATCCCCTCTGGACGTCACTTTTGGACACAGCGGCTTATTGCACATTTTAGCATATGTAGGAGATCTGGGTTATCTGTGCTTATATTTTACATTTTACATTCTCTGCCCAGTAGAAATGGACACTTTTCATATTTCTAGGGTTTTTTTAGAAGCAGAATGTGTCATATTGGGTAATCTTCTATAGTAGTGAATGGAAGATGACAGCAAAGGGGAAAAAATATACAGGATTTGTTTTTCAACGGCTTTTCACAACTGGGAAATTTACCAAACAATACCCCATAATGACAACGTGAAAGAAGTGAATGACACTCTTGTTTCCTCTGATCATCCCTGAGATGTTTCTACAGCTAGACTGGAGTCCACCGGTGGTCAGTTCAGTTGATTGGACATGCTTTGGAAAGGCACACACCTGTCTACACTCTAAACAAACGGTGCTATATAGCACTAAAAGTGGTTCTTTGGCTTGTAATCATAGGGGAACCACTTTAAGAGCTGCATAGCACCAAATCTTGGTTCTTCAGCGGTTCTTCAGTGGTTCTTCACCAGTTCTTTGGGATGACTGAAGTGCTATATAGCACCGTTACCATATCCAGAACCTGTTAAGCCCCTGTATTGTTCTTCAGCGGTTCTTCAGTGGTTCTTTGGGTTGGTAAAGGTGCTATATAGCACCACTGCTGTACAAAGAACCTTTCAAGCCCCTTTAAAGGTTCTTTACACACCAAATAACTACTTTTGGTGCCGTTTAGCAACATTATTGAGGAAGAATAAAATGTGATATGGCACCTCTTATGGGTTCTACATATCCCCATTTGACAGAGGTGCTGTAGACCACCTTTAAAGATATGGTGCTATTTGGCACCAAAAGTGGTTCCCCTATGATTACAAGCCAAGAACCACTTTTAGTGCCAAATAGCTCCAATTTTTTTTTGAGTGTATATAAGGTCCCACTGTTAACAGTGCATGTCAGAGCACAAACCAAGCCAAATGTTTGTAGAGTTTTGAGGAAAATAATGATTTTAATCCATTTTGTAAATCCGCACCCGCCCGTACCCACCTCACCCGACCCGTTTTCTGACATGGAGCACTAATTACATTTTTTTAATTAGTCGCACCCGACCTGAGCCGTTTAAAATAGAACCGACACCCGACCCGCACCTGAAATAAAATCAGTTTAGCATATAACATTATATAGGCCTACACATTTATTGCTAGGTCATGCAAATGTAATTACAGCATCGCGCTACGTGTTTAAAATCCAAACACATTTGTACGCACACCGGCAGCATTCCACTGCGACTCAGGAAGTTAATCAAAATCCTGCCGCGCCACGTTTCAGCAAAATTTGCTGAACCCATGCAGGACTCTGACATAGGGCCCTATCTTGCACCCAGCGCAATTGACGCAAAGCGCGCTTTTCCCTCCACAGAAGCACGTCCCTAAACTAGTGAATGAACTTACGCTCCCTGGGCGGTTCAGCGCAAAAAAGGAGGCGTGTTCCGGCGCAAACAATCCCTGGGGCTATTTTGCTGTTCCATTAAACAATTGCGCCACTGACCAGAAAAAACCCAGTCTAAAGTCAGTGGCGCGCTGTGCGTTGTTCATTCTGCTATTTTAAGGGCGCATGCTTGACCATAATGTATAGCGTGCACAACGCGCATACACTTTGCTCATGTAATCTACACGCAACAGTTATTTTTGCAAATCATAAATTGTTACACAAAAAAAAATATTTAGACATGAGATGACGGAAATCATTGTGGTGTGCCACAAAGATGTGAAAAAATAGGCATAAATCTAGCTTACAAATTATTCAGGCTAATTGTAGTAATAAGGATCAGACCTGTTTGCCCAATAGTGGCAAGACATATCTGTATATAAGGACATCTGACAAATTGGTTTGTCCGTCAAGAACCAGGAAAAAAAAATCGACTGAAAAACTAAAAAAACTATTTAACTGCCGCCTGTTTAACCGACGCTATTTTGGGTGTGTTTCTCCCATCCCCATACAACACAACTCCTCTGTCTTTCACTGCTCTTCAAGAACATCAGTCTCCTCGGCTGTGAACCGCTCCTGGCGTGCGCCTGGTAAATACGCCATAATAATAGCGATCCATAAGGGAACTTGCGCAGCTGCTTTTAAAGGGAATGCTGGATGACGCTCTGATTGGTTTGTTCACGTTACGCCCAAACCACACCAATGAATAATGAAGCTACTTCAGACCAACCCATTTTAGATTTGCGCCGGATGCATTGACGATTGGATTGAGATCTGGGGAATCTGGAGGCCGAGTCGACGCCTCAAACTGGTTGTTGAGCTCCTCAAATCATTCCTGAAGCATTTGTGCTTTGTGTCAGGAGCATTATCCTGCTGGAAGAGCCACAGCCACCAGAATACCGTTTCCATGAAAGGCTGAACATGGTCTCAGCAATGCTTAGGTAGGTGGAGCGTGTCAAAGTAACATCCACATGGATGGAGGACCCAAGGTTTCCCAGCAGAACATTGGCCAAAGCATCACACTGCCTCCGCCGGCTCGCCTTCTTCCCATAGTGCATCCTGGGGCCATGTGTTCCCCAGGTAAGACACACACACACACACACACACCCGGCCATCCACGTGATGTAAAAGAACATGTGATTCCTCAGACCAGGCCACTTTCTTCCATTGCTCCGTGGTCCAGTTCTGATGCTCACGTGCCACTGTTGGTGCTTTCGGCGGGGTCAGGGGTCAGAGGTCACCCTGACTGGTCCATACGCCTCAAACTGAGCTGCTCTGTGTATTCTGACAGCTTTCTATCAGAACCAGCATTAACTTCTGGAGCAGTTTGAGCTCCAGTAGCTCGTCTGTTTGATCGGACCCCACGGGCCAGCCTTCGCTCCCCACGGTCATCAATGAGCCTTGGCCGCCCATGACCCTGTGGCCGGTTCTCCACTGGTCCTTCCTTGGAGCACTTTTGATAGATACTGACCACTGCAGACCGGGAACAGCCCACAAGAGCTGCAGTTTTGGAGATGCTCTGACCCAGTCGTCTAGCCGTCACAATCTGGCCAAACTCGCTCAAATCCTTACGCTTGCCCATTTCTCCTGCTTCACACACATCAACTCTGAGGACTAAATGTTCACTTGCTGCCTAATGTAAAGCTGACACAGTCCTGTTCTGTTTAACCAGCTGGGTTTTTATCCAAATGAGAAGTAAATCTTTTCAAAGTTTGCAAAAAACAAACAAACAAATGCAAATTAGTCACGTGGGTTTAATGTTCGCTGTGTCAAATGTGTTTCTATCTCCCATTATTCACATTAACTCTTTTCACAAACGCTTCTTCATTAAGGTATTTTCCCCCAAATCTGGCGTTTCCATCAGTCGTTTCTGATGCGATACCTTCAGGAATGATAAATATTCCTAGATTTGTCATGTTCATGTCATCACAGTCTGTGAAACGGCTGCATACTGCAAGAATAATAAGAGTTAAACTATGCCAAACACACTGTATGTACTCACACCAAACTGTGTGTACTTATGGGAAGGAGCTGAAACTATAGCAAATATTTAAGAAACATCATGAATGTATCCTTTACCAAACCCTCCACCTCCACTTCTGAATAAATCTCAGAGATATGAAGACTTCTGAGGAACACAAGTACCTGCAACCTTGCATAAGAGCCATAAAATACACTCAACGGGGTGTGTTTGCAACAGGGCCATATTAAAAAAGATAAATCAATCAAATACATAATGTATTACATAATAATAAGAACAACAATGAGACAATGAATGAGTAAACCAGTGGTTACTCAACTACTGTGACCCATAAAAACTACAATGCACTGAAATAACCATAGAACAGCAAAATACGTGAGTGTATCTCATCTATGATGGCTATGCTTTAATTATCATTATTATTATTATAATTTTTGGGAGCGAGGGAGGAATGAAGCGTCACAGATCTCTCCAATATATTTAAATACACTACCATTAAAACGTTTGGGATCAGAAGATTTCTGTTTCAAACAAATGCTGTTCTTTCTCACTTTCTGTCCATCAAAGAATCCAGAAGAATAAAATGTATCCACAAAAATATTTAACCATTGATAATAATCAGAAATGTGCCTCATTTATGCTGACCTTTAAAACCTCCTAAACTATAGTGTAGTTACATTTGTAAATACTCTAATGAAGAAGTTTGAATATGTTTGCAGTGGACATCCTGACTCCGTCCATATTTTGATGAATATGTAAATATGTGCTTCTCTCAGTGACTAATGAACATGTAACGTGTCTGGACTAGTCACTCCCTCACACACACGCAAGGACCACAGGACCACTTAAGGAGATTCATCATTTTACTCCATCCGTAATCTGTAATCAGGGGAAATGATCAGTGAAGCAACAGGGTCGACATATTCTCCCTCTCTGGACACAGTATATTTCACCGGGAGAATCAAACAAGTGCGTCACTGGCCTTGACACAAGCAGACTGACCCTGCGTCGTAATCAGCTCCCTAGTTCACTAGTCAGGGCACTGATCAGGACATAAGTCAATGGGCTGATCCCTGATCAGTGCTCTGACTAGTGAACTAGGGAGCTGATTGAGATGCACCCTGAGGCAATTGCATGGAACATAGATATCCATAATAAGGACTAGATGTCTACGGCGGAGTCACCATCGTCATCACCGGCGGCCATCTTGTCACAGGCAAGCTTCCTGTCGGGCTCTGTGGAACCTGATGTAAGATGAGTGATCTGTACGGACATAAATACTCTTATCTCGCTGAAATCTTGACGGATTTACAAATGGGTTGGTTTCTTACAAACGTTATTAACATGGCTACACATCTGGATACTTTAACACGTTGAAATTGCAGCTTTTCGTTTCGATAAACGACTTAATCGTGCATAGTTTATATTGTATATAGCTTTTATTGACACCAATAACGATTTTATGACAACCAATCTTTTGTCTAGTTAAAATAAACTTAGTTTGCATGTTTTTTGTTTGTTTAATTTAAAAAAAATATATATACAAATAATTTTATTATAATAGTGATATTCTTATTATAAAAGCGTATATATATAGCTAGCTCTGGAAAAAAATTCAGATCTGTATATGTGTATAAATATATATAATTTCTCATGTTGCCATTCGGTACACAGTTTTAGTAGCCCATATATTGATTTAACATAAATACCTTTTAAAAGTACACACACCATTAAAACACACTGTTACGAGTGAGCGAGCTGCCTGTGACAAGATGGCCGCCAGTTGAGGACGGCGACCTCCATTGGCCAACAGCGCGCACGAGACATCTAGCCTTTATTATGGATATCTATGGCACGGAAACCCCGCAGATGTGTTCCACTGATAACGTTTCCTTCCCCCAACAAATACCGAAAAAAGGTTCCGCTATTACAAACATTACTTTCACATAACTTATGAAAGATAATATTCAAAACTAAATTTTGTGAAGTACATTAAACCCTTCTGTTTACAAAATATAAAAAAAAATAAACATTAGTATAAACCATAAATAAAGAAAATACAATATAGAAGTAAATATACAAAAGTCAAAACAAATCAATTTATCATTTCACACCAGTTACAAACACACAGCGGAAATGAGAAAACAGCCGTTCAGAAAGCATCTGATTATAGAGACGTGTGCTTTAACACTGGCACGTTTGGTGCGAACCCGGGTTCGATTGACGTCAGAGTTTGGTTCGTTTAGATGATGTGTGAACGCAGCAAAAACATTCACGGGGAACTCATGGGCCGGATGGGCCGGGTGGGCTGGGTTTGCCAGAGCCGAATTTTAGCCCCAGTCCAGCCCTGATGTGAACGCAGTCATTCTGATCTCTGGTACGTACCTGCGAAACACACCCCAGTCCGCTTAACCTCTTACACTCCAGGGCCTTTGGGATCTCCGCCTGGATTTGGCCGACCCAAATTGAAAAGCCTCCCACACACACATACAGTGGTCTAGGTTCAAAATGTTGTTGTCATTTTACAGGAAACCCTTAAAGTTACATAAAACACTGCTAAAGGTCATAAACATGTAAGTATATGTTGTCTAAGCTGTCATAACCCCCCCCCCCCAATGCCAAAGTGAAGCATATCTCCAGAAAGCTTTCAAACGGAGCCACATATGAGGTCAAAGCTCCTCTACAGACATTTAACATGGAAAGAATATACATGAGGATGTCATTCCCGTCTGTAAAGGGTCCCCGGGGGTTTAAGTGGTTAAAAAGGTGGTCTGGGGTCCGGTTTATGTGAACTCTGGTACGGTTCGCTGCTGATGTGAACGCAATCGTACTAAATCATGGAAGTAAACCGTTATTAAAGCAGGGGTGAAACACTCAGTCAATCTCATGTCAATCTTGAGTACCTATAGAGTAGTGTTGCATCCTTCATATCTCCGATAATTCTTTAGTTTTATTACATTTATAAAAGAAATATGGGCTGTACCGAGTCTTTCCGGGAAAAAAACTGTGCTGAAGGAGGTGTGTCGTGTGAAGGACTATGCCCATGTTTGGCATGGGAATCCAAGTCTTTAAAGGCCCGCTGAAGTGCTTTGAAACGCGCCGCATTATTCAATGTGTTGACGTGATTGCCCCTGAAACGGCTCCAGCTGTTAGCAGCTCCTCCCCTTTTTGAAACAGCCAATAGCGTTTCGTTAATAATACACAGTTTGACTAGAGCGCAAGAGCGGACCTTTCTGTTTGGTAAAGCCAGTTTCCTCTAACCATTTATCATCATAATCTCCTCCATGTGAGGAGTGTGTGTGTGTGTGTGTGTGTGTGTGTGTGTGTGTGTGTGTGTGTGTGTGTGTGTGTGTGTGTGTGTGTGTGTGTGTGTGTGTGTGCGCTGCTGCGGTGCGTGAAACTAACGTGAAAACAAACTTAATTCGCCTCAAGTTAAAGCATATTTACACTGAATCATTTCCAATCACATACATAGTGTGCTATGTGTTGTTCACCGTGTAGAAATTAATACATCTGTGAACAACTGACCGATTTCAGCCGCCGCTTCAGCAGCGTAGGGGGCGGAGCTTTAGATTCTAGAGAGCATTCTGATTGGACAGAAGATTTGACGAGAAGGTGAAGTCTGCGATGATGTCATCAAAATCTGAGATTCGTTTTAACAGAAGTGGGAGACTGTATATTTTGAATGCTTATATCTCCTAAATGCAAATTTTGTCATAGTTTTGGAACACACCATCTTATTACTAACTTTAAGGCTAACATTGTCATACTAAAAGCTTAAAAAAATTGCATTTTGATTTCAGTGGACCTTTAACAATTTAAAAAGTATTTTGTGTCTTTAAACGCTTGTTTTTTGGGTCAACAGCTTATTAGCCTAGAAATCTAGACGCACCCTAGCGGCAGCAAATTTAATTTGCCCGCAAGTGTGGTCTAGCAACTCTCAATTCCTATCTGAGCTGTATTCCTCAGAATCTGGACGGCCCAATCACATCGTGTATAGAGTCGGCGGGCGGGGCCATAACGACGACGGCCGAGTTGCGTTTGTGTGCTTCTAGTAACACAGACTTCTAGTCAACACAGAAACTGGCGAACGGCGGCGGTCTTTCGAATCAGCTCTGCCCGCGCCTCCGGAAGACTTGGAGTTAAGCTTTCCTCTGAGAAAAGAACAAAGAGCGGCACTGAAGTCATTAGTTTAGCCGACCGGATACGGCGAATGTTTAATCTGTCAGCGAGCTCTGCTTCACCTTCGTTGCTCTGGTTGGTGTAGCGCTATCCTATCGCGTGCAGAGGGAGTTTGACAGACAGCCGTTTATCCCGCCCCTCAGATTGAGCCGTCAATGGGGAGTTTCCAGACCAAACATCTTGATGTGGGTCTGGCTTGTCAGGCTAACAGCTTATAAGAGTACAAACAGTTTAATAAGAAGATACTTTATAAAGACACTATCGGAAAACAGTCTCGACGAGTCGAGCGACGAACGCTGTGCTAAGTGAGCTGATCGATACTAATTACATGGACATTTTTATTTATTTATTTTCTGTTGCGTTCAGTGCTTTCTTCCGGAAACAACGAACCATATGAGACTCACAGTCACAGTTCATCTCTTAGCACAGCGCTCGTCGCTCGACTCGTTGAGACTGTTCTCCAAGATGGCTGCCGTCTGTAAACGCGTAATGCACTGTCTTTATAAAGTATCTTCTTATTAAACTGTTTGTACTCTTACAAAGTTCTCAGTGCTGCGGTTTGCGTGTAGGGACCCTCATTATGCTGCCGTGTTAGTGTGAGGCTATGTTGAGTCTTGTTAGTGGTATTAACTAGCGGTTTAATGTCACTTACCCTGTGCCCCATAGACAAGCGTTATAAGCTAATCTGTGTTTAGAGATAAAACTCTTTACATTAGATTTCATGAAAACGCATCTCAGAGAACGATCTACTCGGGAACCATCTGCTCATTACCCCGAGGGGCATTTCTCACCGGAGTTGTCCTTTAAACGCTCATTTTTGGGGTCAACAGCTTATAAACACTTCTGGGTTTTTGGTTCTGTGTTTTTTTTAGTTTGTTTTCTGTGCATCTTGTCTCATATCAGCTTTTAGACATTGTTCGTTCTTTTGTTATAAGTCAGAAATGATAAGGAGGCGCTTCCCGCAATAGAAAGTCAGTGGAGACGGTTGGTTTGTTTGGCCCCGGTGGGCGAGGCTTAAAGATTATGACGCGTGTCGTTCGTCTCTATTTGAGTTTAACAGCCGGAGTGAACTGAAGATGGTTAATTAACGCTTGTTTGAAATGAAGTCACACCAGTTCGTTCTTAGATTAGGCCTTCACCATGGCCATCATTGATTGGATCCTCCAGGGCCCGTACATTAGTTATTATTCGTTATAATAATACATTAGTTATATACGATTGGGCACATGCCAATATAGACAGGTTGTATATGCTGAAAAAACATGGAGAATAAAAGACCCAGACTACATTATATTAAAATGAAGCCTAACCACACTGCAAAAAATGCTCTTCTTACTTAGTATTTATGTCTTGTTTCTAGTCAAAACATCTAAAATTTCTTACATTTACTAGACAAGTACAAATTATTGTCTTGTTTTGGGGAAAATAATTCAAAATTAAGAGAGTTTTTGCTTAAAATAAGATAAATAATCTGCCAATGGGGTGAGAGAAATAATCTTGTTTTCTGTTTGAATTAAGATTATTTTTCTCACCCCATTGGCAGATTATTTATCTTATTTTAAGCAAAAACTCTCTTCATTTTGAGTTATTTTCCCCAAAACAAGACAATTACTTTTGCTTGTCTAGTAAATACTTCTTGTTTTAAGAATTGTTAGTAAGAAAAGCATATTTTGCAGTGCAGTAGAGAACCGCTATGATTCAACAGCACACGCGTATTTTATTAATACGTCTCTGTATTTTGAGCTATTTCACTCGACGTGCCTACACTAAAATATGCATATCTATAGCTGGTGGCCACCACTCATTTTCCATTTTGTCTTGTTTGTGTCCGATCTCTCCTTCCTTTCTTCTAACTTTATCTGTGGCTTGGCCCATGAGTAACGGCTCGCTGGCCGTCTGAAAGTTAGTCACCTCTACGACACCACTTCCCCTCGCTGGAGAAAAAGGGAAGCCTTTTCTTCCTCAGCCTCGGCTTCTCTTTTAGCGTCTGTCTAGACCCCAATAAACAATGCTTTCTCCAGAAATCCTTTATTATGGGATCAAAGAGCTCAGCGTAACACGAGCCGGGTAAACAGGCACGCTCGCTCAATGCGGCCCTTCATTCTGGAGGAGCGAGAGAACGCATGACGGAGGGGAAGACTTCAAAGTGACACGCCTCTGTCTTCACTGGCCCATTTACAGAGAGCCTGATTTCACATGAGATGTGTGAGGTGCCGTCACAAAGATGCTTTTTAGCATATGCGGAGGGAATGGAGAGAGATGTGCGTGGGCCGATGCCAGAGATGGCTGCTGCTGTTGGTGCATTTGTGGGAATTCTGCAGAGATCATTCACAGAGGAAATGTGGTGAGGCTGAGAGAGCAGAACCATCTGAGAAATAGACAGAGATTGTGCCGGAAAGCCCCCAAATTACCCATTCGCTATAGGACTTACAACCACATGATACAAATTGGGCTGTTCCTGATTTAGAACGATAATATCACAATGAAATGAATGCAATGTGACATAAAGCAGGCCATTGCAAAATTTGTTATTTAAGGACCAGTCACAATACATTTTTTCAACATGTCCTCCAACTAATACGCCTTTATAGGTCATTTGTCACCTCCTTGAAATACAAGGAGCGTTTGCTAAAGTTGTGCTCCTACACTGTAAAAAACATTGTTGATTTAACTTAAAAAAGTAAGTAACCTGGTGGCCTTTAAATGTTAAGTTCATTGAATAAAAAAAAATGAGTTGATAGAATGAAGGAAATTGGTTTAATAAATAGAAAATCAAAATATTATTTTATCTGAACCACATAAATAAAAGAAATGTTGAGATAAATCATGAAAATTTTGAATGTTTCACTGCATTATTGCAAATAAAACACAATTATGCTAACAACATTTTTAATGCTATTTGAATAAAGGGTGATGTAAATCCTCAAAAATGTTCATTGTATTAAGTCATTTTTTTTTATTTCAATGGAGTCAAAATTTTAAGGCAACCAGGGAACTTGATTTGTTAAAAAAAATGTTTACAGTGTATTCATTAATTTCTATGTATAGCACTTTGAATTACCATTGGGTATGATGAAATGTGCTATACAAATAAACTTGCCTTGACTATTGACAGCAGGACACTTTCATTTTAAAGCATTTTTCCCTTTTATCTGCTCAATATTTCAGGTTTTGCATAGCTCAGCTGGTAAAGTATTACACTATACAGCAACATAAAAGAGAAAAAACTTTAAATCTGAAGGATTGCAGCAAAGTTATTTCAATAACAATTTATGTTACAGTGTCCTTTTTACATAGTAATAACAATAAATTAGTCATAATTGCATGCAACTAACCCGATAATAAAGACATGATGATAATTAATATGACAGTCCTTAAATATACAGTATAATTACACTGTAACAAAGACACCTGCAAATTAAGTGTAACCATTACAGGATGTACTTACTGTGTCCTTACACAGGAAAGTACTGATAATCTAAGGTAATTGATTATTATTAACATGTGTTAAGGTTAGGTTAGTTGACCCAAAAGTGTAAATTCTATCATTAATTCCTCATGTCGTGTCAAATCCGTCAGACCTCGTTCATCTTCAGACACAGATGAAGAAAAGCAAGTGCGCAAAAAACAACCACAAATAACCACTTTATTCAACAATATCTTCTCTGTTGACGAAGTGTAAACTTTCATTTATTTATTTACTAATTTACTATTACTTTATGTTACTTATAATATTTTATGTTTACTATTTACCTCATCTCTGGCGAAGGGTTTCTGGAGACAGAAAAGAAAAGTGTACAGTGTAATGAAGCGAGTGATGGATCTCATCACTGCTGGACACAATACGGATTCCAAAAAAGTTGGGACACTGTACAAATTGTGAATAAAAAACGCATGCAATAATTTACAAATCTCATAAACTCATATTTTATTCACAATAGAATATAGTCAACATATCAAATGTTTAAAGTGAGACATTTTGAAATGTCGTGCCAAATATCGGCTCATTTTGGATGAGATGTGGATGAAATGTTGGGACCGTTAGCAATTAGAGGCCGGAAAAGTTAAATGTACACATAAGGAACAGCTGGAGGACCGATTTACAACGTATTAGGTCAATTCGCAACATGATTGGGTATAAAAAGAGCCGCTCACAGTGGCAGTGTTTCTCAGAAGGCAAGATGGGCAGAGGATCACCAGTTCCCCTAATGCTGCGGTGAAAAAAAGTGGAGTGATATCAGAAAGGAGTTTCTCAGAGAAATATTACAAAGAGTTTGAAGTTATCATCAACTACAGTGCATAATATCATCCAAAGATTCAGAGAATCTCTGAGCGTGAGGGTCAAGGCCGGAAAACCAAACTGAAAGGTATATCCAAGTCCTAGAACGACATCTGCTCCATCCAGACGTCGTCTCCTTCAGGGAAGACCTTGCATTCTCCAACATGACAATGCCAGACCACACACTGCATCAGTTACAACATCATGGCTGCGTAGAAGAAGGATCCGGCACTGAAATGGCCAGCCTGCAGTCCAGATCTTTCACCATTAGAAAACATTTGGCGCATCATAAAGAGGAAGATGCGATAAAGAAGACCTAAGACAGTTGAGCAACTAGAAGCCTGTGTTAGACAAGAATGGGACAACATTCCTATTCCTAAACTTGAGCAGCTCGTCTCCTCAGTCTCCAGACGTTTGCAGACTGATATAAAAAGAAGAGGGGATGACACACAGCGGTAAACATGGCCTTGCCCCTACTTTTTTGTAAATGTGTTGATGCCATGATTTTTTTTCCTTAAAATGATACATTTTCTCAGTTTAAACATTTGATATGTCATCTATGTTGTATTCTGAATAGAATATCAAAATGTGAAACGTCCACATCATTACATTCTGTTTTTATTCACAACTTGTACAGTGTCCCAACTTTTTTGGAATCGAGTTTGTAGATGGATTTCTGTGTGCGTGGTTGTTCCTTTTCTTCAAGCGTTTCTCAAAAATGCACTTGATATGAGTGCACAAGTACACGCTGAAGTGCTGAAGTGTCAATCACTCATTACATCCGATAAGTTTTGGTGTAATGTTTTTCTCATGAATATAAGTGTCAAGGATCAGGAAGTGGAGGACCCAGATGCAGAGTGAATCAACAAGGACAGTTTATTAATAAGACAGAACAACAAGACACAAGAGGGTAGTGGATGAGTGACAGTCCAAACACCAGGGCAGGGGACAGACACCACGACGACAGGTAGGGGAGGATGACCACTGAGACCAGTCCAGGTAGCCAATGAACTAGACGACAGCTTGTGAGGCAACACCAGGCAGGGCGATGGTGGACCAATCCAGGCAGGAACCTGAGGCTTGATGTTCTCACAGAAGCAGGAGTCTTGGCTGACAGGCAGTGGAGACAGCGGCCAGGGAAAAACACTGGACAGAAAACAACAAAGGACACACACACACACGACAAGACTCTAGACAAGACAACAAGAAACAGACAAACTAAGAACTATGACTAAATTAAACAAAAACTTAAAATAATAACTGGAGCTAGAAAACATGAAAAAAATAAATAAAACAAATCAATCTCTATAAAAAGACTGAACTAAAAAATAAGTGGAAAACAGGAAAAATAAAACAGGTAAGCTATCAAAACCAAGATAACTAAACAATAAGGCTAGAAGAAAAATACCAAAATAAAACCTGGAGAAAGCGAGCAAAATAAAGACAGAAACTTCACTAGACTCAAAAACTCAGGAACAAAGAAAAAACTGAAAATAAATTCAAAGCTAGAAAAACAGGAGACACTAAAACTAGAAAAGGCTAGACAAGGAGCTAGAGACATGTACGCACAAGCAAACGCTCACAAACATACACAACGAACCAGCAAAGACATGAGGGAAGGTAGCACAATATAAAGGGACCAGAGCACATGAGGAACAGGTGAGCACAATTAGTGAAACGAGGACTAGACCAGACTAAACAAGGGGGCGTGGTAACAGCAAACAAGGAGGCAGGACAAGAGGAACACATGACAGACACAAAGAGAGACAGATCCATGCACTAAGACACAACACAAACATAGAAACATTAAACAAAGACAAAACAGACAGAGCTGCCAGGGCAGAACCCTGACAATAAGATGATGAGTCCATTGCACATAGAAGTGCATTCACAGAAAACCTTGAAATGGTGAGATAATGTTGTCATAGAATTGTTTTAAATAATAAAATTTAGTTAAATGGGTCCATTTAGTCTCAGGTCCATTTGGAAAAAGCACATTTATTTAAAATAACCCGAGGCCACTAATGCGAAACAAACACGTGTCCGAGGCACTCGTTGAAGTTTTAACCCACTCGGGTATTGGGTCGGACCGCGGTTTTTGGATCCAAGTGGACCCGTGAAGAACTCTACTTTGAGGACCCCCTGCTGGCCAAAAGCAGTTAACTCAATTCATCACTCCTCTTGCGTCATTTATTACTAGGTGGTCCAGATAAGCAAGAAACAACCATGAAGCACACACACTGGGAAAAAAAGAAATCAAATGCTGATAGTTTGCATAAGCTGTACATTTGCCGGAGCTATATGGTTGGGAATCGTATACTTAAGGTCAGGAATACTTGAGTAACACTAAAGTGTACTAAATATTGAGAAGCAATTCTCATTTTTAACTAGTTGCTTATTAGCTTGTATATTGTCTGTTTATGAGCACTTCTAAAGCTCATATTAATGCCTTATTCTGCATGAGCTTATTCTACATCCCTTAATCCGACCCAATACCTAAACTTAACCGCTACAAAAACTACCTTACTAACTATTAATAAGCAGTAAATTAGGAGATTATGAGGCAGAAGTCGGAGTTAATAGTCAATATGTGTTTCCCGTATTAAAGTGTTACCCCTAAACTTAAAGGTATCACTGGCTTTTTTTTTACTGTTGTCTGAGGTAAACTTATGACTTTTGCGTGGTTTTTACATTAAAAAAAACATCATCATAAATAAGTCATAGGCTATTTTCTACACAACTTTTGAGCCTAGATCCTGGAATGCTCGATTTTTATGGCTATGATTGGATAACCGGAATGATTCGCCAACAGGGCTCGCAGAATGTCTTTATCAAACAAACACGATGACATCTCTCTTATCCACCTGCAATTAATTGGACAGCCTGATCGCACACACACACACGCACACACACACGCACACGCACACACGCGTGCGCCCACACACACACGCCAAGTAATTGCATCAGCAAAACTTCACTGCAGACAAAACAGTATAATCAAAACTTCAGCGATTGTATTTTTCCTTCAAATATCAAGAAAAAGAGTGTTTGATTGTCTTTATTTCTGTTTAAAATATATATATACTGAATTTGAAGGTTGTTTTTCTGATATTTTTGTTTTGAGTTCCTCATGTAAGTGTTCTTGTGGGTTTTGTTTCGTGGTTTTCAGCTGTAACAAAATGTTTTGCAAAAAGACTGGATATGTTTCATATCTAAATGTTTGACTTATTAATTAATTAATTAATGTATTATTTATTTATTTATTTATTTTGACCTTTTTGGAATCAGAACTGGGAATCTTTGTGAATCAGAAAATGCCATAATTCTGTATGTTCTTTATAAACTGGTGATTTTAAAGGGTGCCAGCCTCTGTTGAAAAGCTCTCTGAAAGTGGAAGCATATTTTCACTAAGTGGTGTTTGTGAATCTGTTGTGCAATTCAAAGTAAAATGCAATGTTGTGGTGGGAGGTCACGTCCTGACTTTGCTTAGGGCCCACAAAATGGTAAACCCGCCCTGGGTGTTTTCTAAGAAAAGCATCACAGTTAGTAATAATATTAGAGAATTAAATACATATACATAAAAAAAAAAACGCTATTATTTTAACCAACCAGAGAACGACTTGTTGTGGAATGAGCCTATAATAGAAGGTGAAAGACCGCCTCTGCAGAAGAAGATCAACGCCTACTTCATCATCACAACGTTGGCCCCGCCCACTTCATCAGCACAGCTTTGGCCCCGCCCACTTGATCACCACAGATGTGGCCCCACCCACTTCACCAAAAACATCCAGTGTGCAGCAGTCCTGTGGGAGAAAATGCCTTGTTGATGCTCGAGGTCAGAGGAGAATGGGCCGACTGATTCAAGCTGATAGAAGAGCAACTTTGACTGAAATAACCACTCGTTACAACTGAGGTATGCAGCAAAGCATTTGTGAAGCCACAACACACACAACCTTGAGGCGGATGGGCTACACCAGCAGAAGACCCCACCGGGTACCACTCATCTCCACTACAAACAGGAAAAAGAGGCGACAATTTACACAAGCTCACCAAAATAGGACAGTTGAAGACTGGAAAAATGTTGCCTGGTCTGATGAGTCTCGATTTCTGCTGAGACATTCAGATGGTAGAGTCAGAATTTGGCGTAACCAGAATGAGAACATGGATCCATCATGCCTTGTTCCCACTGTGCAGGCTGGTGGTGGTGGTGTAATGGTGTGGGGGATGTTTTCTTGGCACACTTTAGGCCCCTTAGTGACAATTGGGCATCGTTTAAATGCCACGGCCTACCTGAGCATTGTTTCTGACCATGTCCATCCCTTTATGACCACCATGTCCCCATCCTCTGATGGCTACTTCCAGCAGGATAATGCACCATGTCACAAAGCTCCAATCATTTCAGATTGGTTTCTTGACCATGACAATGAGTTGACTGAACTAAAATGGCCGCCACAGTCCCCAGATCTCAACCCAATAGAGCATCTTTGGGATGTGGTGGAACGGGAGCTTCGTGCCCTGGATGTGCATCCCACAAATCTCCATCAACTGCAAGATGCTCTCCTATCAATATGGGCCGACATTTCTAAAGAATGCTTTCAGCAGCTTGTTGATCAATGCCACGGAGAATTAAGGCAGTTCTGAAGGCGAAAGGGTCAAACACAGTATTAGTGTGTGCTCCTAATAATCCTTTAGGGGAGTGTATAGTGATGGCCGATTTCAAAACAAAGCTTCGAACCGTTATGAATCAGCGTTTTGATTCATGATTGATTCACGCCAAAGTCACGTGATTTCAGCAGTTTGACACGCGATCCGAATCATGAATCAAGTGTGTGCTTTCCTCTGCCCTCGTTACATTGTGGTGTCGTTTGGCCAGTTGCTAGTGTGTGCTCAGCATGAGGGTTCGGGTTTCCTCTGTTTCATCGCCTCTCAGTGACATTCACTTGATATTTGTGGCTCAATGCTTACACAGGCCCTGCTGCCTTCTGTGCTGGATTAGGGGCCGGTTGTCAGACACACGTCTTGGCATAACACAGGGGCCAGCGTGTGGGGTCAGCGGAGATCTGGGCTGGATGTAAGGCCAGGTGTCGGCGCTTTAGGGATCATGCTGTCATGTGTTTAGACAGAGGCCGGAACAGCCATGTCCAAAATGTGAGGAAGCCGAGGGGTGAGTGTCTGGATCGATCCCTGACCCCTAGCGCTCAGCTGTCGCAGTGTTTTTTAAAGGCGCTGTTGCGTCTCCGTGTCTAAACAGGCAACACAGTGTCAATCCATACTCGTCAAATGTCTGATGCATGGTCAAGGGACCCTTAACGTGACTTTAACGTCATTCTGTGCTCCATTCATTTCAAATGTTTGCCTAATGCATCAGATAAAGACACATTTAATTCTTTGCATTTGTCAATCAATCAGTCATCTTTATTTCTATCGCTCTTCTCCAGCGCCGACTGTTTCAGCAGCTTCAGTGTTAAACAGGACAATACTGCAGCAGAATTAGATTTGGCTGTACAGTCGTTCTGGAGTAAACAGTGATGTTATCAGATTATTTTAATTTATCAGAGAGAGACAATGCTGGCAGATCAGTATTATAGTTTATAGAATTAAATAAGACCTCATTCATTAATGTTATTTGTATATTTAGTTGAATAACTTAAGCCAAGCCAAAGGCGACCAAAGGAACCGAAACTCCATCAGGGCATGATGGAGAAAAATAAACCTTAGAGAAACCAGACTCAGTTCTCCTCTGGCCTATTAACACACAGTGGAGGATTATTATTCTGGACACCGTACGGCTCAGAAATCATATTAGAGCGGAGTATTAAACATTTCTGGGTATCACACAAGAGACGGGTTTATTGGAGGTGGCGCGTCGATTATACAAGAATATTAATATTTTAAAAATCAGAGTCGTCACGCTGGAGACGAGTTATTGAGGATGACGTGCCGGCGAGGCAAATTCAGCGGAGACACCAACTGACACGGTCGTTTGTAAAAGCAGACATGATTTTATAAATATATATAGGCTACTTTTATATTTTAGAGCAACTAACCCAACTCCTACCCTAAACCTACCCACTTCTCAACGATATAAAACACACATCAGGCAAATAAAAGTACAATCACAGGTATTTATTGCAAAAACGGACGAAAACTGAATAAAAGTATTAACTCATGTTGCATTCAAAGTCTTCTGAAGTCATACGATATCTTCATGAAGATGGGATGACTAAAGGTGTTAAGATGGCTGCTCTGTCAAGCCCTCGTCTCACACACACACACACACACACACACACACACACACACACACACACACACACACACACACACACACACACACACACACACACACACACACACACACACACACACACACACACACACACACACACACACACACACACACACACACGTCATTTTTTGTTACATACTTTCAACATTGTTACTCCACCTCAGTAACAGAAGTGATGCAAGACATATTTTTATAAGATAAAAGTAATTTTGAAACAATTTAATGTTGCAGAATTAGGAAAATATGACTATTTAGGGCTTTTATAAATAAAATAAATGAAATATTACCAAGAGAAAAGTAGAATACAATATGTGCTAACACTTTATTTAGTGTTCAGTTATGAACTATTAACGAGTGTGTTCTGATCCTGCATATTACTATGATATTGTCTGTTTATGAGCACTTCTAAAGCTCATATTAATGCCTTATTCTGCATGAGCTTATTCTACATCCCTTAATCCGACCCAATACCTAAACTTAACCGCTACAAAAACTACCTTACTAACTATTAATAAGCAGTAAATTAGGAGATTATGAGGCAGAAGTCGGAGTTAATAGTGTAGTAATATTTGAACATGTGTTCTCTATACTAAAGTGTTACCCAATATTTTTATTACACAACGATACATCCCTAATTAGGATTTTTTTTACAGAAAATATTATGCTGTTACGGCCTGTAACATCTTGTGATCCATGACAATGAGTATAAATGTTATTAAAATGATTTAACAATAATAGCCACTTGAAAAAAACCTGAAAAAATGATGATTTTGGACACCAAATGTACTGCACTTATAGAATGACCCACAGATAGCTAGTGCAATGACGTGTGTAAGTGTTTTCCAATACAGTTTTCACATATTTACATTAAAGAGCGTCTTCAAAAAGCTGTTTTCGAAAGACAAAACCCAAGTCTAAGTGTGAACTAAAGGGCAAAACGTAGACGATCATATGTATCCGGATTAATGTAGACGTAGTGTTTTGGTTGACAGCTAGAAAACACACACATCTTTAATAACAGCAGCTTTACATATAAACACTCAGTGTTCAAAGTGCTCTGGTGAACTGGAATCAGTTTTATTGAGGAAAAAGTGTAAATGATGGGCTCATTTTGTGCTCTGTTTACGATTCAACAAACTGCGGGCGGCGTTTGCCAGTGATAAATGTCCTTTTTGCTCATCTTTGTTTGTGCTTATGGTGAAAGTGTCTGAAGTGTTAATATTTTTGGAGTGATACTTTTTCTTCTCATGAGCTCAGTTTGGCATGTTGTGTATAGGCGTGCAGTTTTAGCCGCGGGGTGATGTGTGTGTGAGTGTGTGTGTGTGTGTGTGTGTGTGTGTGTGTGTGTGTGTGTGTGTGTGTGTGTGTGTGTGTGTGTGTGTGTGTGTGTGTGTGTGTGTGTGTGTGTGTGTGTGTGCTGCAGTTTTAGCCTGCAGGGTTAAAGAGAACAGGTGTTTCTCATGTTCGAGTGAAGAAGAGATCTTAGCGCTGAACAAAAGGGAAAGTAAGAGCCTAACAGAACATGCGTCAGATACTTTGGTGACTTTTTGAGCGTCCCTCTTTACTTTATAAGGTGGCATCCTACATTTCAGACTGTAGCCTTTATATCAGGAGTGTGTAGCTACAAATGCTGCCTATAAACACCATCATTCACCCTCATGTCAGTCCAAATCCATAAAACTTTCTTCTGAACACAGATCCATATGAATCATGAGGGTAAACCCATTTAAACCTATAAACATTGATCAACGGCCATATATGGTAAATGCAAGCTCAAACCTCATTAGTTGAGCACGTTTGAGCTCGTTTTTTTACCATATTTGATGTGCTTTATATACACACTATATTGCCAAAAGTGTTGGGATGTCTCCTTTACACACACATGATCTTCCCATTGTTAATCCGTGGGGTTTAATATGGAGTCAGCCCACCCTCTCTAACAGCTCCAGCTCTTCTGGGAAGGCTTTCCTCAAGGTTTAGGAGTGTGTTTATGGGGATTTTTGCCCATTCTTCTAGAAGCTCATTTGTGAGGTCAGGCACTGATGTTGGACGAGAAGGTCTGGCTCTCAGTCTCCGCTCTAATTCATCCCAAAGCTGTTCTATCGGGTTGAGCTCAGGACTCTGTGCAGGCCAGTCCAGTTCCTCCACACCAAACTCCTCATCCATGTCTTTATGGAGCGACGCTTTGTGCACTGGAGCGCAGTCATGCTGGGACAGGAAGGGGCCGTCCACAAACTGATCCCACAAAGCTGAGAACATGAAATTGTCCAAAATGTTTTGGTGACGCATTAAGAGTTCTTTTTACTGGAACTAAGGGGCCAACCCCTGAAAAACAACCCCACCCCATAATCCCCCCTCCACCAAACTTTACACTTGGCACAATGCAGTCACGCAAGTCCCGTTCTCCTGGCGACCGCCAAACCCAGACTCGTCCATGGGATTGTCAGCCTGAAGCGTGATTGGCCGCTCAGAGAACACGTCTCACTGCTCTAGAGTCCAGTGGCGGCTGCTTTACTCCACTGCATCCCACGCTTTGCATTGCTCTTGGTGATGTAAGGCTTGGATGAGCTGCTTGGCCATGGAAACCCATTCCATGAAGCTCTCTCCGCTGTTCTTGAGCTCATCTGAAGGCCACAGAAGTCTGGAGGTCTGGAGCTGTTGACTCTGCAGAAAGTTGGAGACTTCTGCGCACTGTGAGCCTCAGCATGCGCTGACCCCGCTCTGGGATTGAACACTTCGTGGCTGAGTTGCTGTTGTTCCCAATGGCTTCCACTTTGTTCTAATCCCACTAACAGTTGAGCGTGGAATATTTAGTAGTGAGGAAATGTCAGGAATGGACTTATTGCACAGGTGTCAGCCTATCACGGCCCCACGCTTGAGTTCACTGAGCTCCTGAGAGCGACCCATTCTTTCACTAATGTGTGTAGAAGCGTCTGCAGGCCGAGAGCTGGAGTTATACACCTGTGGCCATGAAGAGATTGAACACCTGAACTCAGGGATCTGGACGAGCGGACCAATACTAACGGCAATATAGTGTATGAATGAATTATCGGTTTACAATAAAAAGCAGTCGTGTCTCTTCAGAAAACTTGGATTACACTTCATATTTCTTTATGAATGTTCTGAAGCATTAAGTTGCATGGAAAAAAACACGAGATAATATTGTAAAGAAAACATCTTAATTTGTCGTATAGGGTTTGAGATGCACATATGAAGATTCAGAAACACTTTATTTTAGGGTTCAGTTATTAACTATGGTGTCTTATGATCCTGCATATTACTATGATATTGTCTGTTTATGAGCACTTCTAAAGCTCATATTAATGCCTTATTCTGCATGAGCTTATTCTACATCCCTTAATCCGACCCAATACCTAAACTTAACCGCTACAAAAACTACCTTACTAACTATTAATAAGCAGTAAATTAGGAGATTATGAGGCAGAAGTCGGAGTTAATAGTGAATATGTGTTCCCCATACTAAAATGTTACTGAAAAGAAAACATTGACATATTGGTTGGACATATGAAGATTCATCTTGAATTTTATGTTTGATTGATTTCTATAACAGTACTGGTTTGTACTTTTTCACAGATGAAATCTCCGGGCTCCATTTTCTTCCGATGTTGTGTAACGGTGCCCTGTTAGTGTCCTGTTTACACAGTGGGACTCAAGCGCTCGTAAATAAGGAGAAGTGGCCGTGCGAGATGAAAGCTCAGTCTGTTGTCTGTTCCCTGCCAGCCTCTTATTAAAAGCCTTTTACATGTAAACAGTCCAGCTTGTAAAACACAAAGCGTACCCTTGCCTTTTAATTTGACCTGTTTTCCCCTCATACTCACTTATTTGCTTTTGTTCTCTCCTGATATTTGCTCATGGCGAGGTCCTCGCGGCAGACTTTTAGGCTCTAAAAAGGCACATTAGTGCAAATCATACAGGGATACAGTGTGTGTTTTGTGAGCAGTTTTGATAGTCATCTGACACATTTGCTAAGGAAATCTCTGACACTTGGTGAGCAGGTTTTTGAAAGTAAAGAAAATAATCTGCTTTGCATCTTGACATTTTCTCATGGTGAACGTGGCGTGGAACCGTTTCTCCTCAGCTTTATGCAAAAGAGTCTTCTGCTACTGTTGAATATCAAAAAGAAATGATGAATATTTTTTATGGCACTGAAAATAATCGTGTGATAATGATCTGGCTTGTTTTAAGTGTTTCTGGCAGGAAACGAAAGAAGGACATTTCTGTTATATCTTGTCTTTTTGTAAGTCAGTGAGATGAGCCGCTGAATAATATCTTGCCGCTTTTCGTCATCACTGAGCCAGTTATTCATTCTGTATTTATGGTTTAATCGATGACTTGGTCCATTTAAAGCGGCAGTCGCCCCAAAAAGGAGAGTCTGTCGTCTTACTGTCATATTTGGACTAAACCACCTCAGATATTTCCAGAGTATTGTTGTGTTGCACAGAAGATCATTTGCTATTCATGCCGTTATGTACATTCACGTTCACTTCAATACACACCCAAAACGTCACACGGCCTCACACTATCGGTGAATCGGCACAGAATAAACCCATAACACAGAATGAGTGAATAAAGGATAACACACACTAACGCTAACACTAACGTTATACTGGCTCGGCCGCGGCGGGAGAAGGGACGGTCACGGGGAACTGGGCACCGTAACAAAGGCGGGCGCCGGCGAACACAACACGAGCTTTAGCGCTAAACAGAGACTCGCTGCTGCTGTTGTAGCTTACAGAGAGAAACAATTATATGAGTGCGAATGATTTGTTGAAGCAGAAAACAGACCCTCAGTCAACAGAAACAACCAGAGTGTGTGTGAGTGAAAAAGTTTAAAATGGACAAATATTGTTGTGTTGCACAGAGCAACATTTTTACAGGTGCACTGCAAATAAATAAATACATATAAACGGTAACACTTTATGTAGTTTTACTTGTCTAGTAAATGCTTCTTGATTTAATAAATAAATCGGTACCACTTTAGTATAGAGAACACATATTCACTATTAACTCCGACTTCTGCCTCATAATCTCCTAATTTACTGCTTATTAATAGTTAGTAAGGTAGTTTTTGTAGCGGTTAAGTTTAGGTATTGGGTCGGATTAAGGGATGTAGAATAAGCTCATGCAGAATAAGGCATTAATATGAGCTTTAGAAGTGCTCATAAACAGACTATATACAAGCTAATAAGCAACTAGTTAAAAATGAGAATTGTTTCTCAATATTTAGTACACTTTAGTGTTACTCAAGTATTCCTGGCCTTAAGTATACGATTCCCAACCATATAGCTCCGGCAAATGTACAGCTTATGCAAACTTTCAGCATTTGATTTCTTTTTTTCCCAGTGTGTGTGCTTCATGGTTGTTTCTTGCTTATCTGGACCACCCAGTAATAAATGAGGGATGAATTGAGTTAACTGCTTTTGGCCAGCAGGGGGTCCTCAAAGTAGAGTTCTTCACGGGTCCACTTGGATCCAAAAACCGCGGTCCGACCCAATACCCGAGTGGGTTAAAACTTCAACGAGTGCTTCGGACACGTGTTTGTTTCGCATTAGTGGCCTCGGGTTATTTTAAATAAATGTGCTTTTTCCAAATGGACCTGAGACTAAATGGACCCATTAAGGGATGTAGAATAAGCTCATGCAGAATAAGGCATTAATATGAGCTTTAGAAGTGCTCATAAACAGACAATATCATAGTCATATACATGATCATAACACACTCGTTAATAGTTCATAACTGAACACTAAAATAAAGTGTAGCACATATAAATATATATTAATTATTGGAGTAAGTTTTACAAGACAAAAAAATATATTCTATGTTTGATGAATTGTGTACCTTCCATTAATAATAATCAGGTCTCCAATTAAACATGTTCTAGTGACCGATCACGTCTACATTTCATTTCTGTGAATTAAATCGCATCAGTTTGGCCAACTGAAAAATGTGGGCGCGATCAGTCACTAAAACATTTTTGCTAACACTTTATTTTAAGGTTCAGTTATTAACTATTAATAGTTAATACTTAATAACTTCCTTTTTTTTAACTTTTAACTGAAAAAAGAAAAGCAGATGTATTTATAGTTTTTGTCAACTCTGTTACTGTCATTTCTGTTACATACTGTCAACATTGTTACTCCACCTCAGTAACAGAAGTGACGCATTTTTATAAGATAAAAGTCATTTTGAAACAATTTAATGTTGTAGAATTAGGAAAATATGACTATTTAGGGCTTTTATAAATAAAATAAAGGAAATATTACCAAGAGAAAAGTAGAATACAATATTCGCTAACACTTTATTTTAGTGTTCAGTTATGAACTATTAACGAGTGTCTTATGATCCTTCATATGACTGTGATATTGTCTGTTTAATGAGCACTTATAAAGCTCATATTAATGCCTTATTCTGCATGAGCTTATTCTACATCCCTTAATCCGACCCAATACCTAAACTTAACCGCTACAAAAACTACCTTACTAACTATTAATAAGCAGTAAATTAGGAGATTATGAGGCAGAAGTCGGATGTTACCGAATTTTTTATTATTATTTTTTTTGTGCTGCCGTTTCTCTGTAGTTACAGTAAATGTAAAATGTACTTGCAATTTCGGAGTGAAAATGGTTTCCAAGTAAATCCAACACCATTTCAGGGTTATCATCATTAGCTAAAACTATTGAAAACATTTTTGCTGATTGAAACAAAGCTAAAATAAAGTCAAATGTAAATTCTAGTTGAAAAACTTTAAAAAATTAGAAATGTGTCTTCCAAATAACCTGAAATAATTAACTAACAACCTAAAATGATTAACTGTAAATAATTAAAAACTAAACTATAAATAAAAACGTATTAGCTAATATAAAATGACGACATTTGTATTAAAACTAAATATATAAATAATTTAAATAATGAATAACACTATAAGAGCATGCAGTGTTTCTGAAAGGAGGGTCAGTAAATGAGGACCGAGAATCTCCTTTGGTCAACAATCATGATAAAGTGATCAGAAACCTGAACACACACTCCACTGAACACACACATTTATGAAGACACAGCATCGGCGTCTTTTGCTTTTATTTAAACTAATGATAATGATTATAAACTAACCCAAACCCTGACAGAAAATGGATGTCCCAAATGGAGGTTTGGACAGATGTAGCAAACTTCTGGAGAGAAATTACTTAGGTAAACCCACACAGACACACACACACACACTGTTCGGACTCCGTATAGGTTGTGTGTTTATGTGTATGTTTGACCTATATAGGCATGAAAGGGAAAGCATTCATCGGAGCTCACCTGCCCTGACCCATAACAGAGATCAGCTCCGCTCATGAAAGCCCTCGGATTCAGGCCCGGGGCCGAGGGACGTGCTTTGAAGTGACACTTAATCTGTGTGTGTGTGTGTGTGTGTGTGTGTGTGTGTGTGTGTGTGTGTGTGTGTGTGTGTGTGTGTGTGTGTGTGTGTGTGTGTGTGTGTGTGTGTGTGTGTGTGTGTGTGTGTGTGTGTGTGTGTGTGTGTGTTTTGTAGGGAGAGTGAGATGTAAAGGCAAAAAAATGCATTCTTACATCCTTTCTAAAAGAACAATACAAAGTGTTCAGGTGAATGTCTTGTCAGCAGGTGTGTGTGTGTGTGTGTGTGTCTGTGTGTGTGTGTGTGTGTGTGTGTGTGGGAGGTTTAGGGCCCTTTTGTTACGGGCTAATGAATGTACTTCTGATGTGTGTGAGGTGATAGTAATCTGAGTCTTTCACACTCTCACACAGGATTGTTTTGTGGAGGAAAATGGAGGTTCTTCCTCCTGGTGACCCAGGGTTCACAGATCTCCTCTGATACGTGTGTGTGTGTGTGTGTGTGTGTGTGTGTGTGTGTGTGTGTGTGTGTGTGTGTGTGTGTGTGTGTGTGTGTGTGTGTGTGTGTGTGTGTGTGTGTGTGTGTGTGTGTGTGTGTGTGTGTGTGTGTTGTGTGTGTGATGGGTAGGTTTAGGGGCAGTGTAAGGGGATAGAAATACGGTTTGTACAGTATAAAAACCATTACGCCTATGGAATGTCCATATATGTCACAAAAACAAACGTGTGTGTGTGTTTGATTGTGTGTGTGTGTGTGTGTGTGTGTGTGTGTGTGTGTGTGTGTGTGTGTGTGTGTGTGATTAGCGTGATTAGTCAGTAATGGAGACGCTGAGGAAGGACACGTCACACCTGTCCTGAGGACGAGTGATCAGTTATAGATCATCTCGAGACTTCCAGACCGGATGTGCTGATAGGGATGAAGGAGATGGATGGATGAGGGTCAGAAGAGTGAAAGAAAGAGGGAAGAGTGTTTGTTAGCTGACAGAAGAGTGATGCACGAAAGGAAAGGAGAGAACGGCTGTCATCAGATTAGGAGTGTTATGATAGCGCTTCACATTAGTTAACATCAGCTCCATTCAGCATTAGTTCATCTCCACGTTAGTTCAGATAAATCCGCTGGTCATGTTAGCTCACAGTGCTTTAACTCACGCTAACAACATTAATAATGCATTAGTAAATGCCGAAATTAACATTAGCAAAGATAAATAAGTGCAGTTCATTATTAGTTCATGTTGACTAGTGTAGTTTACTAATGAACCTTATTGTAAAGTGTTACCAAAATCTTGATTTAAGAACACTTAGATATTTAAGACTAGACAGAGGAAAAAAATACTAAATAAAATCAAGATCCTAAAAACTCCCTCACTAAAGTGCTACCTGACAAATTAATGCTAATGATTTCATCATTAGTTCATGTTAACAAATGCCGCTTAGTGTACAGTATTACCGTGTTGTTTTCCCAGTTTGGTTGAGTTGAATGTGTTAAATATAACCATCCCGACTCATCTAGAATAAAAGTGGGTAATAAAGGTGTCATGTTATGACTTTTGTTGGGGCTCATGACTATTAACTAATTCAAAATTATTTCAAAACTCATAACCACAATTAAATACCACTTAATAAGTTAGTTAATAGTCATGAGCCCCGACAAAAGTCATAACATAATGATACCTTTATAAATCATCAGCTAATGATTAATTAAAGCAGACGACTGGGAGTTGAAATGCACGGCTTTGACCCGTTGGGGAAATTAACTCATTCATTTACATTATTAGTTAATATAATATGTGATTAAGGAATTAATACATTATGACACATTTAAATAATATCCATTTAATGATCACTTCATCTATTAATGATGATGGATGTTCATTAGTGTCTGAAGCAGTAATCATTAATAAATGGGTTAGTTCTTCATTAGTCATACATTAACTCATGATTATCTGTGCATTAGTTAAGCAGGAATTAATGGATATTAGTGAACCCGTATTGTAAAGTGTTACCAAAAAGTGAATCTTTTTCCATATTAAGATGGCTCCTGTTGAATATTGAAAGTATTATTGAATGTTTATGCTGTTTTCACTGTTCAAGGAAAGAGCAAACGGAGCGTTTGGACTGATTTCAGTCTCTTTCTGCTCATAAATGATTAAGTAGTTTAAGTTAATACTGACCCAACTATAACGAAAATATGTCCTAACTAACATTCCCATTGAGTTCAACCTCATTTCCAAATGTTGTCAGAACGTCCAGTTTTCATAACGTTTTAAAAACTTGGTAACACTTAATTTTAAGGCGACGTGCACTCTTAGAAGAAAAGGTTCTACCGCGCTACGTATTTGTAACCACTGTAAGTTTCTATATAGACGCCTTTTTAAGTGCCAAACGGTTCTTTCCAAAGGTCTTTGGAGTTCAATTGGAGTTCAACCCCATTTCGCTTGCCGTTGTGCACATCAAATGTCATAACTTTGCGTGTCTCCGCAACTGAAGAGCCGTGAGTTCCAGACGAATCTGCTGGCCGAGAATGACGTCTCCTCACGCCGCACCCAGTCTGCACGTCGAGTACACACACCTCCCCAAACGGACGAGGCGTGCGCAGTCAACAAGAGAGACGAGGAAAACAAAAAAGCATGCAAATGGCACTTATCGCGGCCGGAAAAATGATCGAGCTCATATTTTTTATCGTGCGATTAATTGATTTATCGACTATCGCGACAGGCCTATGAGCGCTGAGCTCCGCTGATTTGCCGGGTCTCACACCTTCGAAAACGGCAGATCAAATTTTCAGCCTGGTCTCATTGGAAAAACGTAGCTGTGGCAAAGTTTTTGCAAACCTCAAAATATGTACCAATAGGTACTATTGTCCACTGGGTGGCGCTAAAAGCTTCGTTTTTTTCCGGAACAGATGTGCGTGAATCTGGTTACATTGACTTTTTAACGTACACACACACTAAACCCTAAACCGACCCAACAGTGTTAACAAAAGCAAATGTGACAAAAATAAGATTATATTGTCATTTGAGCGTCTTTGAGCTCTTTTATCATGACCTGTTTTTCACGGGATTCGTTCCCGAGCTTTCAGCATGGCAAGGTAAAATCTGTACCAGCTGAGCTATCGAGTGTAATAGGTCAGAAAATCCCAACATATGGAGCTGGTTAAGTGACGCAAACTCCAAAATGTATTCGTTTACAAATCATGGACTATGGTAGAAAAAGAAAACAATAAAAAATGCTGTTTTACTGCCTCTAGTGTTCATTTTTACTTTGAAACCGTCGCGATATGCACCTATTGGTACGTATTTTGTGGTTTGCAAAAACGTTGCCACAGCTACGTTTGAGACCAGGCTGATTTTCAAATCGGAGCTCTCTTAATAAATAAGATTTAAACAACTGCATTCTCACCTGAAAAACTATTAAAACTACATTTCGTGACACAATAACAGTAGTATTTGTAAATTACTCTGGCCTCGGGTTTCCCATCCGTCACCACGTGACAGCAGCAAGCAGGCTCCTCATTGGTTAACACGGCGCGAATATCCGGCAAAGTTCAGATTTTTCAACTTGAGCGATTCACGCGAATCACGTTCAAAGCGTTCAATTCGATTGATCCTTGCCACCTCATTCACGCGAATCGCGCCTCAGAAGGCCTTTCCGCATCTCTGCATTGACTTAACATTTAAATCACTCGCGCGAATCTCGTCATTGGCATGCGGTGTGAACGCAGCATAACACATCACGTACTCACTATAGTAATCACAGTAAATTATGCATAACTACAAGTAACTAACTCTTTATTTTTACGCTTTATTTTAAGGTGTCTTTATTAGAATATAATTAAATATTTAAGTACTGAGTAACATTAATGATCAACATGTCTTTATTATAGCATTAGGGTATGGTTGAGGGTTAGCTGTATGTAATTATGCATCATTTACTGTTACACTGCAAAAAATGCTCTTCTTACTCAGTATTTTTGGCTTGTTTCTAGTGAAATTTTCTAAAAATTCTAACATTAAGAAACATTTACGAGACAAGTAAAAATGATTGACTTGTTTTGGGAAAAAATAACTCAAATTTAAGATAGTTTTTGCTTAAAATAAGCTATAATAATCTGCCAATGGGGTAAACTTGTTTTAAGATTGTTTCTCTTATTTTAAGCAAAAACTCTCTTAATTTTGAGTGTTTTTTCCCAAAACGAGACAATTACTTTTGCTTGTCTAGTAAATACTTCTTGTTTTAAGATTTTTTAGATGGTTGGACTAGAAACAAGACAAAAATACTGAGTAAGAAGAGCATTTTGTGCCGTGTATTACTGTAGTAACTTCATGCACACTGTAAAATAAAACCCAAACCCTATAGTAAATACATAGTCCTTAAATATATAATTACAATGTTACAACGTCACCTTAAAATAAGAGTAACACTTTACACATTTTTTTACACAAATTATATTTTAAAAGTTTAATTTTGAAGTCAACTGTCCGATAATCTTTGTTTTATTTACACATGTTTACAGTATAACCAGATATATAAAGTATAACGTTTTATTTGGCTTTTTACTGTAAAAACAGGCGGAAATGACTGATTTATTACTGATTAACTCATTCTGTTGCATATGTAACATGAAGATACTACAGTAACAACGATAAATAATGCATAATTACATGCAGCTAACCCTATAGTAAAGACACGTAGTTCATTAATATTACTCAATACTCAAATATATAGTTATACTGTAACAATGACAGCTTAAAATCAAGAGTAACCGGAAACTTTTCTCCTGTCATACTTATTACTCATTACTTATGTAATTACAACGGCTTCTTAAAAGAAAATGTGTGTGTGTGTGTGTGTGTGTGTGTGTGTGTGTGTGTGTGTGTGTGTGTGTGTGTGTGTGTGTGTGTGTGTGTGTGTGTGTGTGTGTGTGTGTGTGTGTGTGTGTGCAGTAGCTAAGTGTGTGTTAGTCGTCACACAGAGACGAGTGTGTGTTCTGCTCTTATCTTAATGGAATCTGAGGGTGGCTGTTTGTTTAGCTGAGGGCCGGGGTGTGGCAGACTCCATTACAGGGCCTTTGTGATGCTAACCCGCGGCTCTATCGTGCGCTCAGCGGGGCCGTCTGTGCTCCACCGCAGGGGCCGCTGGGGGCCGTCGGGGCCCTGAATCAGGCCCAGTGCGCAGCTCTGCGGGGGCCTCTGATTAGCAGCCCGTCCCACGCCCGCTTCATCCACACTGCAAAACACGCTCTCCTTACTCAGTCATCTGGTAATTCTTGCTAACACTTTATTTAGTGTTCAGTTATGAACTATTAACGAGTGTGTTATGATCCTGCATATTACTATGATATTGTCTGTTTATGAGCTCTTCTAAAGCTCATATTAATGCCTTATTCTGCATGAGCTTATTCTACATCCCTTAATCCGACCCAATACCTAAACTTAACCGCTACAAAAACTACCTTACTAACTATTAATAAGCAGTAAATTAGGAGATTATGAGGCAGAAGTCGGAGTTAATAGTGGATGTGTGTTCCCCGTACTAAAGTGATACCGAATTCTTAAATCAAGATGCATTTACTAGACAAGTAAAGCACATATTTGTATGCCCCTATTAATATTCTTGTGTACTCGACGCCCCTAATATGTCTTATATATCATATATCTATATTTCTGAGCCGTACGGTGTCCAGAATAATAATCCTCCGCTGTGTGTTAATAGGCCAGAGGAGAACTGAGTCTGGTTTCTCTAAGGTTTATTTTTCTCCATCATGCCCTGATGGAGTTTCGGTTCCTTTGGTCGCCTTTGGCTTGGCTTAAGTTATTTAACTAAATATACAAATAACATTAATGAATGAGGTCTCATTTAATTCTATAAACTATAATACTGATCTGCCAACATTGTCGCTCTATGATAAATTACACTGTAAAAATGATATGTTGAATAAGTTATGAAAACGTGTTTACATTGTTTTAACTCATTTTTTTTTATAAGTTATACAAGATGTAACTCATTTTTTATCATAATCTAAGTTCGAGTGTACTCAAAAAAGTGTGTTGCAATATTAATTTAACACTGAAGCTGCTTTGAAACAATCAGCATTGGAAAAGCACGATATAAATAAACTTGATTGATATTTTTTCTTGTTTGCAGTCCAAATATCTAACAATTCTTAAATTAAGATGAACTTACTAGATAAGTAAAATGATATTTTTGCTTGTTTTCTGGGAGGAAAATATCTAAATGAAGAGAGTTTTTGCTTAAAACAGGCAAAATGATCTGCCAATGGGGTGAGAAAAATAATCTGATTTCTGATTGAAATCTTGTTTCTTGTTTCCGTCTCAAACAGAAATAAGATTATTTTTCTCACCCCATTGGCAGATCATTATGCCTGTTTTAAGCAAAAACTCTCTTCATTTAGATATTTTCCTCCCAGAAAACAAGCAAAAATATCATTTTACTTATCTAGTAAGTTCATCTTAATTTAAGAATTGTTAGATATTTGGACTGGAAACAAGAAAAAAAAAAAAAAAACTAAAATACAGTGTGTGGGGTCGTCCCGTATAGAGAGCGAGAGCTTTTCTCAGACTAATTTGAGCGATTTAGGGATAAGGATTTGCGTTTGCCGAGATGATGTGCCATTTGGTGCGCCCCAAACCCCCTCCTAATGCAGCCTACTTAACCACACAGCCAAACTACTCCGGGTTTGGAGAACAAAATGCTCTTCTTACTCAGTATTTCTGTCTTGTTTCGAGTCCAAACATCTAAAAACTCTTACATTAAGAAACATTTACTAGTCAAGCAAAAGTAATTGTCTTGTTTTGGGGTAAAATAACTCTAAATGAAGAGAGTTTTTGCTTAAAATAAGATAAATAATCTGCCAATGGGGTGAGAAAAATAATCTTGTTTTCTGTTTGAATTAAGATTATTTTTCTCACCCCATTGGCAGATTATTTATCTTATTTTAAGTGTTTTTTGTTTGTTTGTTTTTTTCAAAACAAGACGATTACTTTTGCTTGTCTAGTAAATGTTTCTTAATGTAAGAATTGTTAGATATTTAGACTAGAAACAAGACAAAAATACTGAGTAAGAAGAGCATGTTTTGTGGCCTTCATTAGCCTTCATTCGGGCCAACCTCATAAAACCATAAAGTCACTGTGTCCAATCGGCCGCAAACCCCCTCCTAATGCAGCCTACTTAACAACGCCCAGACAAAACTCCTGAGGATTTGGAGAAGGAACACTGATAACACTTTATTTAGTGTTCAGTTATGAACTATTAACGAGTGTGTTATGATCCTGCATATTCCTATGATATTGTCTGTTTATGAGCACTTCTAAAGCTCATATTAATGCCTTATTCTGCATGAGCTTATTCTACATCCCTTAATCCGACCCAATACCTAAACTTAACCGCTACAAAAACTACCTTACTAACTATTAATAAGCAGTAAATTAGGAGATTATGAGGCAGAAGTCGGAGTTAATAGTGAAAATGTGTTCCCCGTACTAAAGTGGTACCGAAACAGTATGTTAGACTTCATTTGGGACAACCTCACAAAACCACTAAATTACTAGAAAGAAATAACAGTCACACATTTCCATTCAGCATAAGATTGAACCAGATCGTAATCTTGGCTGATGGCAGTCTTCCATTACTGGGACATTATTCAAATCAACAGCTGTGTGTTACTGGATGGATCTGAGCGGACACGAACGGACATTACTATTAACAAATACTGCTCAGTGATAGTTCAGGACATTACTGGAAAGGGTTAGACAAATAACAATGATCTGTTATCTTTTAAAACATGTTTTAGGACATTTTTAAACACCCTTTCCCTCCAACTTCTGTTAAAGTGCATCATTTGTAATGTTTTGAACATGTGAACACAACAGTAACACTTTTTTACAATAATGTTTCATTAGTTAACCGTAGTTAACGTAACATGAGCTGACCATGAGCAGTGCGTTCGTTACTGTAGATGATCATCTTAGTTCATACACTGTAAAAAATCATTTAAAAAGTAAGTAACCCGGTTGCCTTAAAAGTTCAGTTCATTGAAATTAAAATTTTGAGTTAATACGATGAACATTTTTGAGAATCGACAACCTTTATTAAAATATTATAATAAGATTGTGTAAGCATATTGGGTAATTGTGTGTTTTATTTGTGATGACGCAGCCAAATTGTGCTATTTTCATGATTTATCACGTGTGGTTCAGATACAATAATATTCTGAGTTTTTAATAGTTGAATTAGTTCATTATTAGTTCATGTTAACAACATTTTTTATACTCTTAAGTCTCTTCAAAGTGCAATAAATAAATAAATAAACAAACAAACAAAAATGACTGTAACAAAAAAAATAGATTACATTTGTTGTATTGACTTATAATGGTAGGATTTGTTGTCCCATGTTTGTTTATGCTCAGTGAAGTAAAAGAAGAAGAAAAGTTTGTGTTTATGAATATTTTTTATGGCACTGAAAATAATCGTGTGATAATGATCTGGCTTGTTTTAAGTGTTTCTGGCAGGAAACGAAAGAAGGACATTTCTCTTATTTCTTTTCTTTTTGTAAGTCATTGAGATGAGCTGCTGAATAATATCTTGCCGCTTTTCGTCATCACTGAGCCAGTTATTCATTCTGTATTTATGGTTTAATCGATGACTTGGTCCATTTAAAGCGGCAGTCGCCCCAAAAAGGAGAGTCTGTCGTCTTACTGTCATATTTGGACTAAACCACCTCAGATATTTCCAGAGTATTGTTGTGTTGCACAGAAGATCATTTGCTATTCATGCCGTTATGTACATTCACGTTCACTTCAATACACACCCAAAACGTCACACGGCCTCACACTATCGGTGAATCGGCACAGAATAAACCCATAACACAGAATGAGTGACTAAAGGATAACACACACTAACGCTAACACTAACGTTATACTGCCGGTGGCTCGGCCGCGGCGGGAGAAGGGACGGTCACGGGGAACTGGGCACCGTAACAAAGGCGGGCGCCGGTGAACACAACACGAGCTTTAGCGCTAAACAGAGACTTGTGTGTGTGTGTGTGTGTGTGTGTGTGTGTGTGTGTGTGTGTGTGTGTGTGTGTGTGTGTGTGTGTGTGTGTGTGTGTGTGTGTGTGTGTGAGCCTGTTTATGTGGTTTATGAGGACACAAATTTGTATAACTACATGGGTATTACACTGGTATTACACTATAAATGTGGTTTATGAGGACATATCAAATGTCCTCATAATTCAAATGGCCTTAAAAACACTAAATGATGTTTTTTTGAGAAAGTAAAAATGCAGAATGTTTCCTGTGATGGGTAGGTTTAGGGGCAGTGTGTGTGTGTGTGTGTGTGTGTGATGGGTAGGTTTAGGGGCAGTGTGTGTGTGTGTGTGTGTGTGTGATGGGTAGGTTTAGGGGCAGTGTAAGGGGATAGGATGTACAGTTTGTACAGTATAAAAACCATTACGCCTATGGAGAGTCCCTGTAAACCACATAGACCAACATGTGTGTGTGTGTGTGTGTGTGTGTGTGTGTGTGTGTGTGTGTGTGTGTGTGTGTGTGTGTGTGTGTGTGTGTGTGTGTGTGTGTGTGTGTGTGTGTGTGTGTGTGTGTGTGTGTGTGTGTGTGTGTGTGTGTGTGTGTGTGTGTGAGTCTGATGAAGCGTGCTGTGATGAGAGGTGTGGTCTTAAGCCGGGCTGGACTGAGGGCAGATTTGAGGGGGATTTGAGCGGCTGCAGACACTAAAGCATATGTCTCTCTGGAGGAGGCCACAACGCTAATTTAGGAACAGTAGCGCGTCCTCATCCGAGCCTTTACGACGAGCCACAGGCACTGAGGAGGAGAAGCTCCGGGTTAACTACGCCAACAGCCAATGTGTCAACCAATGTCTATTTGAAGAACAAGCTTTCTGGAAAAATAAAAGTCAGAATCAGGAGATGAGCGATCACAATACTTACTCACACTCAGGTCATTTTGAGTGATTAATACTCACACACACACATAAACACACATTCATCAACAGGATACACTTCTCTCGGATCATTTGACGAAATGTTATTTAATACACAGAACCTAACACTGCAAAAAAAGAACAATTCTTAAATCAAGATGCATTTACTAGATAAGTAGAATGAAATAAGATATTTTTTCTTGTTTTGTTGAAAATCAAATCAAAATGAAGACAAAATGATCTGCCAATGGGGTGAGAAAAATAATCTTATTTCTGTTTGGGACGGAAACAAGAAACAAGATTTCAATCAGAAATAAGATTATTTTTCTCACCCCATTGGCAGATCATTTTGCCTGTTTTAAGCAAAAACTCACTTCATTTAGATATTCGTCCCTAGAAAACAAGCAAAAATATCTACTTATCGAGTAAATGCATCTTAAATTTAAGAATATTTACTAGAAAACAATATTGTTTATCGTGTATTACAATGTTAATATTGAACTGGAAACAAGAAAAAAAATACTAAATAAGAAGAGCATTTTTTTGATGTGCTCATACTGAAAAAAATACTTTTCTTACATATAAACTTGATTCCAAAAATGTTGGGACGCTTTATTGTGAATAAAAAAAGAAATGCAATAATTTAGAAATCTCATAAACTTATATTTTATTCACAATAGAATATAGATAACATATCAAATCTTGAAAATGAGACATTTTGAAATGTCATGCCAAATATTGTCTCGTTTATGATTTCATGAGAGCTACACAATAAGAGGCCGGAAAAGTTAAATGTACACATAAGGAACAGCTGGAGGACCGATTTACAACTTATTAGGTCAATTGGCAACATGATTGGGTATAAAATGAGCCGCTCAGAGTGGCAGTGTCTCTCAGAAGGCAAGATGGGCAGAGGATCACCAATTCTCCTCTATAGGTTAAAAACAAAAAACAAGGGACCATATCTAAACATGATCCAGAAGCGCAGGCGTTTCCTCTGGGCCAAGGCTCGTTTAAAATGGACTGTGGCAAAGTGGAAAACTGTTCTGGGGTCAGACGAATCGAAATTTGAAGATCTTTTTGGGAAACTGGGACGCCATGAGTGTGTGTGGCATGGGCAGCTTACACATCTGGAAAGGCACCATCAATGCTGAAAGGTCTATCCGAGTTCTAGAACAACATCTGCTCCATCCAGACGGCGTCTCTTTCAGGGAAGACCTTGCATTTTCCAACATGGCAATGCCAGAGCACACACTGCATCAATTACAACATCATGGCTGTGTAGAAGAAGGATCCGGCACTGAAATGGCCAGCCTGCAGTCCAGATCTTTCACCATTAGAAAACATTTGGAGCATCATAAAGAGGAAGATGTGATAAAGAAGACCTAAGACAGTTGAGCAACTAGAAGCCTGTATTAGACAAGAATGGGACAACATTCCTATTCCTAAACTTGAGCAGCTCGTCTCCTCAGTGCCCAGACGTTTGCAGACTGATATAAAAAGAAGAGGGGATGACACACAGCGGTAAACACGGCCTTGCCCAACTTTTTTGAGATGTGTTGATGCCATGAAATTTAAAATCAACTTATTAATGATACATTTTCTCAGTTTGAATTTCATTTGATATTTCATCTAAGTTGTATTCTGAATAAAATATTGAAATGTGAAACTTATTGTATTCAGTTTTTATTCACAATTTGTACATTGTCCCAACTTTTTTTTTGAGAAAAATAATCTTATTTCTGTTTGGGACGGAAACAAGAAACAAGATTATTTTTCTCACCCCATTGGCAGATCATTTTGCCTGTTTTAAGCAAAAACTCTCTTCATTTAGATTTGATTTCCCCAGAAAACAAGAAAAAATATCTTATGTCGTTTTACTGATCTAGTAAATGCATCTTGATTTAAGAATTTTTAGATATTTAGACTGGAAAAAAGACGTAAACACTGAGTAAGAGGAGCATGTTTTGCCGTGTGATCTGTGCATGGAGTCAGTTTTGGCTCAGTGGAATATTAACCCATTGTTTTGGTGTAATTGCAGCAAACGTCCAGCGTTGAATGGGCGGAGGCGATTGTCTTCAGTCTTTTACTCTTTTACAGCTCCTGTGGTATTTACAGTGCACTCTCGCCCTTCTTATCTTCCCTCTCTTTGTCTGAGCGTCGATTTCTACATTTCTCTCTCTTTCTCGCGTCTCTCTCTTCAGGAGCTTTATGGGAGTCCCGCTGGGCCGACAGCTTGTCCCAGTCTGAGTCCACCTCGTCCCGCAGGCCTGCGATTGTCCGCTCTAATTGGGAAGAGTCTCTTCTTCACTGCTCCGATCCATCGTTCATGCGGCGATCAATACATCCATCAATGAGTAATCCAGCGATCAATCACTGCAGCGACTGGTATTCTCTCACAGCGCAGACACACTATAATTTTCTGTCTGGCGTTTCATAAGTGGGCCGGTGTGTTGCATAGTGGTCCGTTCTCTGAGAATCTGGCTGGTCCGGTGCAGCAAATACGTAATTAGAGTTTTCTCTTTCAAAGTGCAGACATCCTGTCTGTCTGTCGACTCTACGAGTCCTCTCTCTGTTTGCACTGGCATTCGCTTAAAGGAAGAGTTTACCCCAACAGTTTAATAGTTTTTGACATGGGTAACACTTTATTTAGTGTTCAGTTATGAACTATTAACGAGTGTGTTATGATCCTGCATATGACTATGATATTGTCTGTTTATGAGCACTTCTAAAGCTCATATTAATGCCTTATTCTGCATGAGCTTATTCTACATCCCTTAATCCGACCCAATACCTAAACTTAACCGCTACAAAAACTACCTTACTAACTATTAATAAGCAGTAAATTAGGAGATTATGAGGCAGAAGTCGGAGTTAATAGTCAATATGTGTTCCCCGTACTAAAGTGTTAACAAAAAGTAAAAATATCTAAAAATTCTTACATTAAGAAACATTTACTAGACAAGTCAAAAGTAATTTTCTTATTTTGGGAAAAAACTCCAAAACTTGAAATAAGATAAATAATCTGCCAATGGGGTGAGAAAAATAATCTTAATTCAAACAGAAAACAAGATTATTTTTCTCACCCCATTGGCAGATTATTTATCTTATTTTAAGCAAAAACTCTCTTCATTTTGAGTTATTTTTCCCCAAAACAAGACAATTACTTTTGCTTGTCTAGTAAATGTTTCTTAATGTAAGAGTTTTTAGATGTTTGGACTAGAAACAAGACAAAAATACTTTTTTTATTGGGAAAAGGAAAGTACTTTTTGCAGTGTGTTGTACTTTTAACAAAATTAAGTAGAGGACCCCAGTTTTTATTAAAAAATGGTAACACTTTATTTTGATAGTCCACTTTAGACATTCTACTAACTATAAGTAACTTTGCAACTACATGTCAACTGGCTGTCATTAGAGTACTTGTAGACTGTCTGATTAATATTTACTAAAACTTTATTTTGTTGGTCCCCCAAACAGAAATTTTACTGACTATAAGCAACTTGGCAACTACAATTCAACTTATTCTACTAACCCGAACCCTAACACATATAACCATAACCTACCAGTCTACTGACAGTCTACAAATACTCTAAAGAGAGTTAGTTGATATGTAGTTGCAGACTACAAGAAAACAAATCTCAGGGAGGCACGCATAAACCCAATCAGTTTCTAACATTTTTGGAAAAAACGAATGGGCAATATTTCTCATGAAGAAGTGGATAGTTGTTCATCCACAGCGCAGATCATAATGAGCGAACGTGTTTTTAAATAAAGTTTGAGGAAGCGTGATGATGACGTCGATCCGCGACTGTAGTCCGTTTATAGCCTACCGTTAGCATCTTATATCTGACGGCTTTATTTAGGCTTCAAACGGGATACATGTTGGTTTCACTTGTAAAGATTATCTTGATAGACTAAACGTGTAAGGGTCATAACTCTTTGTTGAACAAAGATCTTATTTTTTGCGATTGTCCAAAAGTCTGTGGGGGAAATGCACAGGCTTCTGATCGAGGGAACCCATGCGCCGCTAACTTCCGGGTTGGCCTACAAAGTGACGTCATGACTTCGGCACTCTATTATGTGTGAACTATTCCTCAGAATTAGACAAAAATAAATCTCACGGCTTGACCTCTGACCTCTCGGTCTGATGATTTGTGCACAGGAAATGCCAGAACGAGTAACAAGTGCTAGATATGATCACAGGAGGACACAAACAACAAGCGTGGGAACGAGATGCCAGAAGTCTGTGAACCTCAAAGAAAGTTATGGTAATGCTGCTGACTCATTCCTGGCACACCCTTTCCCTACGCGCTTCACTTTCCTCCGCTGGGCCCTCAGGTGCGCCTCCGGGCCCCGGCCCCATGAAGGGCCTTATCTGACGGATCTGAGGCCCACGCCATCCCCCATCCCTCTGCTCAGCTCCTCTACATTTATTAGGGATTTGTTTGTAGAGCAGCCCTGTTCATTTCCTACTCTCTGCAAACAAAACCACGTCTCATTTACTGGAATTAGAGATGCAAGAATGCACTTTAATAAATCATCCCCGGCTACACTTTATTTAAGGTGTCTTTGTTACAGTTTAAGAACTATAAGTAATATTAACTTACTGTGTTCTTGCTTTAGGGTTAATTATGCACAATTAAATATAATAACATACTGTATATAACAAGGACACTGTAAAATAAAGTGAGTTTCGGAGATATATCACATTTTTACAAGAATATCACTAAACAAATCTGTCTAGGTAAATCCCATGAAGTGCAGTTTAAAACTATAAATACAAATTCAGATAAATAAATAAATAAATAAATGCATATATTGTGTCCACTGACAGGTGAATAACACTGATGATCTCTTCATCACGGCTCCTGTTAGTGGATGGTATATACCCTCACCTAAAGGATTATTAGGAGCACACACTAATACTGTGTCTGACCCCTTTCTCCTTCAGAACTGCCTTAATTCTCCGTGGCATTGATCAACAAGCTGCTGAAAGTATTCTTTAGAAATGTTAGCCCATATTGATAGGAGAGCATCTTGCAGTTGATGGAGATTTGTGGGATGCACATCCAGGGCACGAAGCTCCCGTTCCACCACATCCCAAAGATGCTCTATTGGGTTGAGATCTGGGGACTGTGGCGGCCATTTTAGTTCAGTCAACTCATTGTCATGTTCAAGAAACCAATTTGAAATGATTTGAGCTTTGTGACATGGTGCATTATCCTGCTGGAAGTAGCCATCAGAGGATGGGGACATGGTGGTCATAAAGGGATGGACATGGTCAGAAACAATGCTCAGGTAGGCCGTGGCATTTAAACGATGCCCAATTGGCACTAAGGGGCCTAAAGTGTGCCAAGAAAACATCCCCACACCATTACACCACCACCACCAGCCTGCACAGTGGGAACAAGGCATGATGGATCCATGTTCTCATTCTGTTTACACCAAATTCTGACTCTACCATCTGAATGTCTCAGCAGAAATCGAGACTCATCAGACCAGGCAACATTTCTCCAGTCTTCAACTGTCCAATTTTGGTGAGCTTGTGTAAATTGTCGCCTCTTTTTCCTATTTGTAGTGGAGATGAGTGGTACCCGGTGGGGTCTTCTGCTGTCGTAGCCCATCCGCCTCAAGGTTGTGTGTGTTGTGGCTTCACAAATGCTTTGCTGCATACCTCGGTTGGAACGAGTGGTTATTTCAGTCAAAGTTGCTCTTCTATCAGCTTGAATCAGTCGGCCCATTCTCCTCTGACCTCGAGCATCAACAAGGCATTTTCTCCCACAGGACTGCTGCATACTGGATGCTCTTCCCTTTTCACACCATTCTCTGTAAACCCTAGAAATGGTTGTGTGTGAAAATCCCAGTAACTGAGCAGATTGTGAAATACTCAGACCGGCCCGTCTGGCACCAACAACCATGCCACGCTCAAAACGGCTTAAATCACCTTTCTTTCCCATTCTGACATTCAGTTTGGAGTTCAGGAGATTGTCTTGACCAGGACCACACCCCTGAATGCACTGAAGAACTGCCATGTGATTGGCTGATTAGATAATTGCATTAATAAGAAATTGAACAGGTGTTCCTAATAATCCTTTAGTTGAGTGTATTAGGCAGCAAGTGAACATTTAGTCCTCAGAGTTGATGTGTGTGAAGCAGGAGAAATGGGCAAGCGTAAGGATTTGAGCGAGTTTGGCCAGATTGTGACGGCGAGACGACTGGGTCAGAGCATCTCCAAAACTGCAGCTCTTGTGGGCTGTTCCCGGTCTGCAGTGGTCAGTATCTATCAAAAGTGCTCCAAGGCAGGACCAGTGGGGGACAGTGAGGAACCTAGGGAACACATGGCCCCAGGATGCACTATGGGAAGAAGGCGAGCCGGCGGAGGCAGTGTGATGCTTTGGCCAATGTTCTGCTGGGAAACCTTGGGTCCTCCATCCATGTGGATGTTACTTTGACACGCTCCACCTACCTAAGCATTGCTGAGACCATGTTCAGCCTTTGATGGAAACGGTATTCTGGTGGCTGTGGCTCTTCCAGCAGGATAATGCTCCTGACACAAAGCACAAATGCTTCAGGAATGGTTTGAGGAGCACAACAACCAGTTTGAGGCGTCGACTCGGCCTCCAGATTCCCCAGATCTCAATCCAATCGAGCATTGGGTGTTTAGGTCATTAGCTGTCTGTGGGGGAATCGGTTTAATCGTGGCTCATGTTCACCATTCTCCTCATAAGCTTTAGTCCTTTAGCAGCTTTGTCTCTCGTGTGGAGCATATGGGGCCTTCTGACATAACAACTCATCCGTGCTTAAAGCGTTAGTTCAGCCATAAATGTGAATTGTGTGATTAATTCCTCCTGTGGTTGGCCAGCCGTCAGACCTCCGCTCATCTTCACACACAGATGAAGATATTAGTGTTGAAATCCGATGGCTCAGAAAGGCCTTCATTGACACCAATGTCATTTCCTCTCTCCAGACCCATAAAGGCACTAAAGACGTCGTTACAAAGCCCATCTCACTACAGCGGCTCTACAATCATTGATGAAGAGGCCAGAATAGAGTTAGTGCGCAAAAAAGGGGTAACACTTTATAATAATGGTCCGTTATTATTGGATAACTACACAGGAAGTAATGCAGCACTAATAAGTAGCTCTACATTAACACTTCAGCTACTACTATTAACTAATATAGAAACAAGCTCAACTAATCAGAAAGTAACATCGAATTCAGGAGATAGTATGCAGGAGCTACTGGTGATCTGACCATTATTTTAAAGTGGAAAACATGGTTTATAAATTTATAAAATAATGGTCCAGATCACCAGTAGTCCCTGAAGAGTGATTGAGTAATTAGTGATGCATTTTATGACTTTATTCAGAGGAACAAAGGACACTCTTTAAGAACTACTAGTGATCTAACAATGTTTTCCTCTTTAAAATAATGGCCCAGATCACTAGACGTTCCTGAATAATGACTCTAGATAACACTTAAGGAATAAGTGATACATTTTATGACCACACTGAGAGTAAAAACGATAATTTCTCACATCTCAGACATGCTAATGTTGTGATTAGTAATTTCTTTAGTAATTCTTTATCATTTTTCCTTACCTTTACCTATTAGTTATTAGTGACACCGGCCAGTCTCATACAGTAACTAGTAATTACCTAATAATGAAGTCTCCTGAATTCGATGTTACTGATTATTTCAGCTTGTTTCTATATTAGTTAATAGTAGTAGCTAAAGTGTTAATGTAGTGCTACGCATTAGTCCTGCATTACTTCCTGCAGTTATTTATTAATAACAGACCATTATTATAAAGTGTTACCCAAAAAAACTAAATAACGACTTATATAGTGATGGCCGATTTCAGAACAAAGCTTCGAACCGTTATGAGTCAGTGAATCGATTCATGATTCGGATCGCCAGAGTGTCGTGATTTCAGCAGTTTGACTCGTGATCCGAATCATGAATCGATTCACTGACTCATAACGGTTCGAATCATGAATCGATTCACTGACTCATAACGGTTCGAAGCTTTGTTCTGAAATCGGCCATCACTATATAAGTCGTTATTTAGTGCTTTTACGCACTAACTCTATTCTGGCCTCTTCATCAATGATTGTAGAGCCGCTGTAGTGAGATGGGCTTTGTAACGACGTCTTTAGTGCCTTTATGGGTCTTGAGAGAGGAAATGACATTGGTGTCAATGAAGGCCTTTCTGAGCCATCGGATTTCAACACTAATATCTTCATCTGTGTGTGAAGATGAGCGGAGGTCTGACGGCTGGCCAACCACAGGAGGAATTAATCACATCATTCACATTTATGGCTGAACTAACGCTTTAAGGGCTCACAGGTTCTTCAAAATGTTAGATATTTTGCCATAATAAGAGCCTGATGTTATCTGCTAACGGTGGCGGTGCAGTCGGGTCCGATCCCCTAAAACAAGAAGCTTTTCACGCTTCTCCCACCAAAGTTTGCTTCAGACACAGTGACCTTCTCTTGCATCTTCTTGTCCTTCATCACACTGGCACTAACTCACACACACACACACACACACACACACACACACACACACACACACACACACACACACACACACACACACACACACACACACACACACACACACACACACACACACACACACACACACACACACACACACACACACACACACGTCTTGTGTTGTGTGAGACGGATTGGACCGGGCTGTTTCGGAGGTGATGCTACTCAGATGAGTTTTAATCAGGGAAGGCCTTGTCCTGGACAAATTTGTGGCCCTTCGTCCTAATTCATCTCCCACACTCCATCCTTGAGTTGTCTCTCGCACTAATGAAAAGGTTCAGTCCAGCTGAAGGTCAACAAGAGTCGGCCCATCACTCTCTCCTCTCCTCTTCCTCTCCTTTATTTTGCTTGTTTTTCTCACACCCTTGTGTGTGTGACGCTTGTCATTAGACTCCTGTATGACTTCATGTCTCAGCTTTTTCCATATAGAAAGCTGGCATAAAGTGACCTGACAACTCATATGATTCCAACTCTTTCATCCAGTGTCTTATCATGTACACTGTAAAAAAACAACAACAAAAAAACAAAGTTGGTTTAACTTAAAAAAGTAAGTAATATAAAATGTTGAGTTTATTGAAATTAAAAATGTGAGTTGATACAATGAAGGAAATTGGTTTAATAAATATAAACTCAAAATATTATTGTCTCTGAACCACACGTGATAAATCATGAAAATAGCACAATTTGGCTGCGTCATCACAAATAAAACACACAATTACCCAATATGCTTACACAATCTTTTAATAATATTTTAATAAAGGTTGTCGAATCTCAAAAAAATGTTCATTGTATTAACTCAAAATTTAATTTCAATGAACTCACAATGTTAAGGCAACCAGGGAACTTTATTTCTAAATATTTTTTACAGTGTAATAATAATAATAGTGTGATTATTGAGTTCAGTGATGATTCAGCTCAATAACTGTGTAAAGTTCATTCATTATGAAACAACTTCAGACATTAGTGCCTTTATTCAGCTCTAGTTTTGTTTCCATCTGACACTGCCAGTGCCGTCAAACTGATAATATTGCTGAATATTAAGAGATGCGAAAGCAAACAATGACTGGCTGGTTAGGATTCATACAAGTGCCAAAGTTTTCAACACTTTTTTGTGAGGACCAACATTTTTTTGTTTGTTTTTTCCACTGAAAATCTCAAATCTAGGAAACATGAGGAATAATAATAATAATATTTTGGTTATTAATTAATAATTCCTATGTGTTATTAAATTGTGGCCAGTGTTTTATTCATCTGCTCCTTCATTTTAGTTCAATTGTGGCCAAATGAGTTCACTTTGAGTTAAATCATGGTCATGTTTTCTTCCACTGATGTAATTTAGTTACAGAAATATAATATTTTAGTTATTATACGGACAATAAGTCCTGTCTGACTGTAAGTTGCACCAAGTCAAAATATATTAAGAACAGAACTGGATAAAATCAAACATACATTTTAACTTACACTTTATTATAAACAATATGTATTATTAATAGCAAGCTCCTGAAAGTCATGACTATGAAAATATCATCGCTGTAAAATACTATAAGATCAATACGTTTTGACAACATTGCTGTAACTTACTAAAATAACAGCTTACTATTTTCAACTTTTTTTATATACACACTTAAATGAGCTTTCCCTGTTGTTAGTTACGCTCAAATCATCCTT